>NW_011888862.1:6517892-6538655 GCF_000151845.1 Pteropus vampyrus
GACCATTCTTTGCTGTGGGGATTGTCTTGTGCACTGCAGGATGTTCAGTAGCATCCCTGGGCTCTACCTACTAGATACCAGTAGCACTCCCTCCATACTTGTCACAACCAAAAACATCCCCAGGTCTTGCCAAATGTCCCTGGGGATGGGTGCAAAATCACCCCCAGTTGGGAACCACTGAGCTAGATGGAAGAGAAAGAGGACATCAGAACTTAGAGAGTGGTGAGAAATAGCACGAAACCACAGCTCACTTAGCTCAGAATCCTGACTCGATCTACAACTGCACCCAGTTACAAAACGGACTTCTTTAGGGCATGTTAATCAGCTTCTTATGCATGTTTTATACATGTTCTATTAAACCTATACCCTGAATTAAATTTAGATCAAACTATTGATGTGGTTTTCAAATGCTTTAGTTGTGGAACCCTGTGTTCCAACAAAATTTTAACCAGAAGCACAAACGCTAAGAACATAAGAAGCATGATTTTTGTTGAAGCCTGAATAGAGAACCATCATCTCCCCACATGGACTCCAGCCCTGCACAATGGCTCAATAGCACAGCAATTCCTAGTGTGTTCCACTGTACCATAAACACAATAAAGGCAACAGTGACATCAAACCTTGCAACAATAGCTTTAATATTGTGGCACAGGAAAAGGAGCAATGAGTTGGGAGTTGCAAAACCTGAGTTTTATCTGGAATTTTTTACTAACCACCTGTGTGACTCTGGACATGTCGTTTAACCACTGTGAACTTGTTTCTTCACTATAATCATTAAGGTTCTTTCAGCTTCAAAAGGTTATGAATATATAAACACAACCACGTCATATAATACGTGAGCCCAGAATAATGATATTGGTGATTATAGAGAAGCTGATTATTTATAATGTCACCCCAAATTCCATTTTACAGGCAAGGGGGAATGAGGAAGTGATTCTGACCTATAAGATTCTCTTTGAATAGCACTTTGACCTTTGCTTAATTTAATTATGCTTGAAATTCTCAAGTGTTCAGTCTGGTTGGTCTTTGCTCAAAGCATCATGCTAAATGGGGTCAAAAATGGAAGTGTAAATGGATATTTTAAAAACTAAGAATGAAAGTGAAAAATCTGGGACCCTTGCTGCAAAATCCATAAAGTTAGCATAGGACTTCTTAAAATGAAATGCAATAGATTCTGCTCTGGACAAGCAAAATCCCGAAATAAAAGTCTAAACTTTGCAATAATAACATGTGCATAAGCTGTGGAGCCTGGAATCATTTCTTTCCTGCTCCAGTGGTTCCACTAGCCCCTCTTAGAATGAGAGGGTCTCACACAGCAAGCAGAGGCAGAGCAGACAGAACATTCCGTCCTCCTCCTTAAAATGACTTTATGGTTTTCTTCACTGCTGCACACAAGAGGGATAGGAATTTGTGCCTTTACTCTGTTTTTGCTCCTTCTTTGTAAAAGGAAAATTGAACCTCCCTGCAACCATCTAATACCACAGAGAAATAGCACGAAACCACAGCTACCAAACAATGATGCTGAAATCCACAGCTATGTGTCTATCCAAATATGATACTGTGTTTACAAATTCCCGATTTGGTGGAGTCATTTTGCTCTTCTATTTTAAACATAAATGAGATGTTATGCTAGTCACAGATAAATGATGACTTTTATTGTGAATAGAAAAATGTTTTTTGAATATCCAGTAGCCCGATTCTTAATGAGAACATGACAGACACATGAACTACTTTGGTGGTTTAAAAAAGCCATACCAGTAGTGTGTGTGTCTGTGTGTGTGTGCACGTGCATGCACACATCTATGTGCATGAGTAAATCATTTTGGATGTTCCAGCCTCAGCTGGAACATAGCCTAGAGCTCTCGGATGACTGCAGCCCTAGCTGATACTACATGGAGCAGAAGAGTAGCTCAGCTGAACCCAGTGACCCTCAGAATCATGGGAAATAATAAATAGTGGTGGTTGTTTTAAGTCACTAAGTTTGGGGTGATTATGTCACTTCTATAGAGTATATAAATCTGCTTTATTATTAAAAATAATAGCTAACATATATTTATATGCTTTCTTAGTGATGTATATATACATATACACACACACTCATTTCATTCCCATCTACCCTAAAGATTTTTTACAGATATATAACATTCCCATTTTACAGATGAGCAACTGAGCTATAGAGAAGTTATGTAACTTGCCCAGTACCCTAAGTGAGTAACAATTACTGGGTTTGAACTCAGGTCTTTTGGCCTCAGATACTCTGATATTAAGCACTACCCTAGACCACCTCAGTAGTTACTTTATTCAATTAGTACTCTATTGGTGGGCACTCCAGTCACTTTTAATCTTTTGCTTATAAAAATAAAGTTACAACATCTCTCCTTGTCTGTACTTTTGTGTGTGTGGAAGAAAAAAACATTCTTTTTAATGAAATGGGGGAATGAGAAGATTCAGTTCATTTTTCTGCATAAATGTCATAAGAAATATGTTGGGTACAGAATGTCAGGTGCATCCAGTCCAGTCAAAATAGAGTTCCAGTCCATCCGGCCTTTGGCAGCTGGTGCCATAAACTGTATCAGGAAATATGAAGACCTGGAGACCCCAAAGAAAATATTTACCTTATTTTCATTTGGGGTCCAAGTGAAGCAAGTTATAAACTAACTTTCTTCAGAGCATGCTGTAACATACATTTTATAGGAATTTTCAGGTACCTGAAAAGGATATTTGAAAAGTGACCTGGTTTATCTTGTACCTAATTATTGGAGAGAAGGCTTGAAAACCTGTCTTCCTCTTCTCGAATCCTGCAATAGCTTTTTGCCCCTTGAAGGACATTTTTGCACACTCCCAAGTTTGGAATTCTGTTCTAGACAAATGAGGCCATGAAAAGTCTGATCATTGGCAAATGACCCTAACCTCTCTCTCCTCCCTAAAGACTCTTTTGGCCTGAGCAGCACACTCCAAGCAAAGAAGTTTGACCAGAAAGAAGGAAATACCTGACAAAGTGGTAAATAATTGTGTGTAGAGCTGGTGGGGTCCACACTCCACATCCAATGGGTCAGACACCCACAGCGCAATGACAAAACCACCAGAGGTTAAGTCCTACTACCTGTTGGCCACTGAGCCATAGTAAACAATACTGGGGGTAAACATAGCCTGGAGCCAGCATCAAATTCACATCTGTAGGTGCCAAACTTCCTTGGTTGGATACTACTAATCAGAGTAATGAGGAAGAAGGTAGTCTGTTGAAAAATTGAATTTCAACAAGTCTAACATGCCATCGATTATAAGATTTATTTCTTGGTGGTACATCGATTATGTACCACCAAGAAATAAAAACACTGGCATCTATACAATAACATAACACTTTTTAAACACTTATAATTTTTCTTTTATGCTTATTGAATGACCCATTTTGATTTCATTGATGTGAATTTTTTTTCATATACTATCTACTCTGAAACAAACATTAAAATGTCTGAATCTGAAGCCTTTTAATCAAATTTTCAACTTGAAATCAGAGACCTATGCCTTCCCACACAACATTATCCTCTGTGTCACAAAAAGAGTTGATGACACAACCTTTCATAGAAATGTGCTCTATTGTTGTCTATGATGTTTTCTTCAAGCCACTGACACTCATTCTGCACATTCTGATGTTTGTGTGCTTTCTAGATTTTTACCTGGAGGAGGCACAGAAGATTTTCAGTTCAAGTTTTCATGGGGACAGACAATGCCCATTGCCTGGTTGATGACAATAAGACATCATTGACTAGATGCATCTTGATTTCAGAGATGTTAAAACGTGAACAAAGAGTATCTCCTAGAACTGATGAATTCAGTAAATCTGGAATATTTTGACCTCTATAGGTTTGTTGTCAAAATCGTATTGAAAGAATTAAGGGTTGTTTTGTCTTTTAAAAATGATAACTAGATATAAATGGATATGTTCTTATGAGGCCTAAGTTGAGTTTTTCATTTATTTGTTTGTTAACCTTGTTGAAAGCATGTGCAAGTAAGCTTAGGAAACATGTTTTCTCTTGAGAAGAATGAGAAACATGGTTAAAAGTTAGAGAAAAGTTTTCCTTTAAATCCCCTCTCTCTGATCAATATCACATAGCGTTTTGGTCTAATTTTACTCTGGTCAATAAATATTGCTTTCCTATTTTGCCAGGATTCAGCAACCCTCTCTCTCCACATTTTTGAAATGTGGTAAAAGAAGAAACTGATATTTTTAAATAACCTATTTTAAAAAATAGTCTATGCATTTTCACGGTGTTTTCTAAAAACCCAAACTTTGAGATTTCAGTATAAAGCTATGGGACAATGAAACATTCAGAGGGGAAGGCTCTGGACACACAGGAAATTTTTTTCAGTTGAAATTCCATAAAAATGTATGGAATTTACCCTGTCACTGTGTGTCGGACACCCAACCTTAGCTAAGAACAAACTATTTTCAAGGATCAGGAGCCAGGCACCCAATAAATCACAAATTTCGTTTTGACTTGTCATTAAACTTTAAAATTATCTGATTTCTCTCATGGACATACATGCTTCATCTTCTAGGAAGAAGAAATCAGAAGCCTGAGATGGATAAGAGAGGACGCAAGGAAACTAAAGGATCAAATGGGAACCAAGAATGTGCTCTCTGCCTACTGAAAAAGGAACCTATGTTAGGCTGTCAAATTGAACAGCTGATTTAAAGGGATACGAAACGCTTTAAGGCAAACTCAGACCAGATTTTCCCAGAGCACACATGGTTAATCTTCACCTAGGGATGGAAACCAGGGCAAGGAGACAGGAGCTGCAGCGGGCCTTTGAAGTGCAGCAGAGGCCAGTATATTACAGTCAGAAGCAAGCACCCTTTCCTTCAGGTGCCGACTGGAGTTTATTAGCTGTGATTTTTATGAGATACTGAGAGAGGTTGAAATACTGCTGCGTAGCCACAGAAATGTGTAGTGTGGGAGCCAAGAGTCATTACCAGTTGTTGAGAAGTTGACAATGAGGGCTTCCTGGAAGATTCTTGCAGTCTGTGTAGAACAGTAACACAGAAGCCATGTTTTTGCTTTAAACTAAAAAGCTTTGCCTTTATAAATCATGAATTATTGCCTGAGATATTGCACATTATCCCTTCTTAGCAGGTCCCTGGATCCCAAAATACTTTCTGGACCTCTTGGGGAGAGGTACCATCTAAAGAAGTTAGTTTTCTAGGTGCATATTTTATGTCCAGTGTGGAAAGAAGGAAATGGAAATTTCATGACGAAGAAGTTTGATTTTGTCTCAAATGCCTTGGACTGGATTTCTAATAAACCATTTATGTTCTTGGAAGGTTTGGAACACGTGGATCAATTTTTCAGTGAGGGCATTCATGTTTCAGGTCACATGACAAAGCAGGTCTTTGGATTTCATTGCTAAGCAATATTAGGAATGGCCTGGAGTATAGTGCACAATGATTAGATTACGTCTATTGTTTCTAAGACAAACCTTAAATTAAATTCCTCAGGAAAGAAAAGTATGGTCTTTGGAGTTAAACAGACCCAGATTTGAACGTTGTCTCTTTCACGCTGGCTATAATATTACAATACATTTTAATATGTTAAAGGGCCAATTCAGTTAGCTATTGCTGTATAACAATCCATCCTAAAATTCAACAGCTTAAAACGACATTTATCATCACTAAGGCATCTGCAGACTGATTGGGATTCGATTTAGTGGGTGGGTCTGCTCCAGGCTGTGACAGCTGGGGAGATCTGCTGCTGGCAGCAGGTCTATGAGTTGCCTGAGATGGCTCTGCTCCAGGTGTCTGTCATACTCCTCTAACCAGCAGGCTAACCCAAAATAAATGCACTTTTCCCAGCTCAATGAGAGGCGCAAGAGAACAAATGGAAACCTGGGCGGCCTCATAAGGTCTAGGCTCAGAAAGGACTCATATCATTCCTGCTGACATTCCACTGGCCAAAGCAAGTCACCTGGCTAAGCGAAAGTTAAGGGCCCTTTAGAACTGCAAAGTCACGTGACAAAAGATATAGCTACAATAGGAAGGTGAAGAATTGGGGCCAAGGTAGGAAGATAGGAATCTACCCTAAGGGTTAACTCTTCACTTATTACTCTTCTTTTTCAGAATTATCCTGGATATTTTTACTCACTTATTTTTCTACATAATTAATTATCAATAATGTCCCATGGGAATATTGATTCGGATTGTGTTAAAGTTATCAATTTAGGTAGAACTAATATTTTTATAATATTAAGTCTTCCCATTCCAGAACATAGTATGTCTGTATAAATTGTATAAATCAGCCAGGTCTTATTTTTGTGTCTCTCAGTAAAAATTGTTTAGTTTATTTCAAATAGGTCCTCTACACTTATAAATAAAAATATCTCCAGGTATTGACAAGACAGACCTGTAGTTCCTTTCTGGCCACAGAGCACTAGTTTCTGGTCATTAAATTTTTAGTATTACCACTACAAAGTGTTAAACTCACTTCCTCTCATGACCATTCTAGATGATGAACTTTAGGTCTGTCCCCTTTGAAATATACACAAACAAATAAGCTTTTCTTCATTTCACTGACAATTATCCATTTAAGAGGAACCATATAAGCCATATTAAAAATAAGGACAGTATGAAAACAATTTTACTTTAATAGCAATTTATTTACAGAGCATTTTAGAGTTTACAAAGCACTTTCCATATGGTATCTAATTTGGTCCTTGTTGCAATCCTATAAAGGAGACAGAGTGGATAAATATCATCTTGATTTTTCAAGTAAAGGCAGTGTGAGACCCAGAGAAATTAAATGATTGGCCCAGTGTCTCAAAGTCGATGATAAAGAGTTCGATGTTTGGCTTTCAGTCTGGTTCATTTTCTTCCTTTTCTCCCAGTCCTCATTGAGTTTCTCTTTGCCCTTTTATCCTTGGCAGTGAGCCTTCCACTTTGAAGACCTCTCAGAATCTAGAACAGAACTGAACCCCTAGAGCAGACCCAAACCTTCAATTTATATGTAAAATTTTGTGGCTCTAGAACAACTCTTGCTCCATGTTTGAAAAAGAGGCAATGAGTTCTGGAGGAAATAACTTTGACTTTGGAGCCAGAAAGACCTGTTTTCAAATCCCCAGTCTATCTACTGCTGAGTAGCTTTGAGGCCTTGGGTAAGTTGCATAAGCATTTGAATCTCAGTTTGTTCATGTTTAAAATTGGATAAAAATACCTATCATACAAGAATATGGTAAGAAATACAGTTTATGTAAATAAGGTACTCAGAATCTAGAAAACAAAACAAACAAAACAAAACAAAAATAGACTCTGATACAGAAAACAAACTGGTGGTTTTGAGAGAGAGAAGGGGTTGGGGGGCAGGTGAAAAGGATTAAGAGGTACAAACTTCCAGTTATAAAATAAATAAGTTATGGGGATGCAATGTACAGCACAGGGAATATAGTCAATAATATTGTAATAAATTTGTATGGTGACAGATAGTAACTAGACTTATGGGGACCACTTTGTAAT
Organism: Pteropus vampyrus; assembly: GCF_000151845.1. Taxonomy (NCBI): domain Eukaryota; kingdom Metazoa; phylum Chordata; class Mammalia; order Chiroptera; family Pteropodidae; genus Pteropus; species Pteropus vampyrus. The sequence continues at coordinate 6,525,397 of NW_011888862.1, forward strand.
GTATGTAAATATGGAATCACTATGAGGTACACCTGAAACTAATAAGATATTGCATATCAATTATACTTCAATAAAGGAAGGAAGGAAGGAAGGAAGGAAGGAAGGAAGGAAGGAAGGAAGGAAGGAAGGAAGGAAGGAAGGAAGGAAGGAAGGAAGGAAGGAGATGAGAAGAAAAGAAAAGAAAAGAAAAAAGAAAGAGAGAAAGAAAGAAAAAGAGGGAGAGAAAGAACCCAACATACAGGAGGCATTCAGCGATTGTAGAAAATGTGATTCTGTAACTAGATCCAAATACACATGAGTATCATTCAGGAATTTCAGTGGTAGGTTTTTTTCTTGAAAAGAGATTTACATCTTATAAACTCTCATAAAAGAAATCTAGACTCTCAGATAGTGTGGAAAGAAAATGGATTTACATTGAAGTATATTGATTAGGACTCTGTCAAAAGTTTGCCATCTTTTCCAAATGCATTTAACTTAGGTTAATTCTTTCCTTGTCTAAAAATTTCCCATAAAATAAAATATCTATATGCATATTTCAGACTTTCTCATGTAATGACAAAATGGTCTTACAGTTTTTCCAAATAACTGAATGTCTCAGATAATGTGATTTGTTCCACACAAACTAATAGAGCACATAGGGACGATCACAATCATGCCACCATGAGTGGAGGGGCTGGGTGAAAGCTGTCACAGAGGCTTCATTGCAGTTTGCCTCGAGTTACCTATTTAGTAAGTATGCCACTGTACAACCTGTTTTATAATGCACATGCCCTCCCTGTGCCATCTCCACAAAACCTTCCTCTCTGCCTGTGTCTACATAAAGGAAACCCAGGCCAGCAGTCTAACTGAGCTTCAGACAAATAAAACATTTACAAGAATGGATGAGTTTTGGTTGTTACAGTTGGCCAGACATTAGGCATCATGCTAGCCCTGCTTATATCTAAATCAGTGCTATCCAAAAATATACAATGCATGTCATATAGATAATTTAAAAATTTCTAATAACCACATTATAAAAGGTAAAAAGAGACAGGTAAAAATAATCTTAATAACATAGCATTTAACCCAATATATCTAAAATATTATTTCAATATGAAATCAATACATTATTAATATTTCACATTCTTTTTTTTTTCATACTAAGTCTTATGATGCAGCATGTGCTTTGTTCTTATATCACCTCTAAGTTCAGACTAGCCACCTTTCAAGTGCTCAATAACCACAGTTGGCTATGGCTGCCCCATTCAACAGAACCCCACTAAATGGACCATTCCTGTAGAGAGCAAGGTAGCTCGTAGTATTCCTCCAGCCTCCCAGTATGCAAATTCTACGTCAAAGAAAACAGAGGTGCAGAACTTCAGCTAGGTCATTAGTACAGAGAACTACCATCTTTTTGTTTGTTTGAACAAGGGGGAAAGAACTAGCTTTCTCAAAATGAAAGTGTGCTATTCTAACATATTGTAGGGCTTTTCATCCTTTCAATAGATTTCTCCAACTGAAAAAATTCGAAAAAATTTTAGGGGACAGAATGAATACGAGACATCTACACATTTTCAATCTACTTAGGTGTCCTAATATGTCTGAAAAATCCCAACTATTTCCATGACAACAGACATTATAATGGCATCTACTTCTTGAAAGGAAGTGAATATATAAACCCTTGATTTATTATCTTTGTATCATATTTTTAGAAATGCATCAAAATGAGACAGGCATACCACACTTTTATGAAATAACTCACATAGTTGGCTGTCAGTAGAACCGGGAACTTAGTAAAATACCATGCTTTATTATTCATAACATTGTCGTCTCACTAACTATTCCTCACACACAGTTGGATTTTGACAAATGAATAGCAGATATCTATCGCAAACTACATGCCATTTCTCACCTTTGCATTTAGTGGTTTTACTGAATTACTGGTATTTGGGGGCAGGCAACACAAGTTGCACAGAATGAAAACAGTCAGGAAAGCACCCTGGTCTGATAGTCACTGGCAGGCCTACCGTGTTTTGTTGTAGAGATTGTTTACCACACAAGGGTGAGTGCTTGGTCGAGGGGGCAAGAGGGGCCTGAAATCCAACTCTGTAGCCTGCACACCAAGCCATGCACCCTGATACAGGCTGCTCTGTCCAGAGCAAAGCATCCATTTTTCTAATACACAAAGACAGCATATGGGCCAAGAGCAGTCCTGGCCCCCTGCCCCTTAGTGTCCTGTTTGATAAATATAAGGGATAAGGCACAAGAAGTGAGAAAAATCCAGGTCACTCCCTGCAAAGAAAAGCAAAGGAAAATGCTTTTCGTAAAAATATTTTGAGACATAAATAAGTAATAGGTTCAAATGAAGGCAAAAACAACATTAAAATAAGAATCCATAAACTTTAAGATGAGCCATTGCCCCTAGAAAGTAGAACTCCTTTCCAAGGCATCTTTGCAGCCCTGCTCACACAGACTGACTCAAACACAGCCAGTGTTGGGAGCTCTGGAGAAGAAAACCTCATCTCCTTTTTCTGTTACTCTATCCACAGAACATCAATTCCGACGACCTTGTCTGTATGCTCTACTTTGAAACCCACAGCTGGCACATAGTAGGGGCTCAGTAAACATTTGTCAAGCAACGAGGCTCTCGCAGGTTGTGCTCTTCATAGACAACTCTAAGCATTAGCATTGTGAAGATGTTAAGGTGTGATAATCGTCTCATGGTTATTTTTTCTAAAGAATCCTTATCTCTTAGAGATACATATAGAGACATTTATTATTTGTAGATGAAGTGATCTGATGTCTTGGATTGCTTTAAGTAATTCAAGAGGGGACTGGGCTGGGGATAGAGATGAAGCAAGATTGGCCATGAGTTGAAAACTGCTGAAGCTTGGTGATGGGGATGTTAAAGTTAATTATTCTATTCTCTCTATTCTTGTATATGCTTGAAAAGAGGAACTGTAAAAGAACTTATTATTCATTCAGCAAACCTGTAGTGAACACCTACTATGTACGAGGTGCTAGAGATTTAGTAGTGAACATGATAAACAAGTTGTCTACCCACACGAAACTTATATATGGATGGACGTGTCAGAAAATAGATGATAGGTAGGTAGGTAGGTAGGTAGGTAGATAGATAGATAGATAGATAGATAGATAGATAGATAGATAGATAATAGACAGACAGAGATAAACAGTCAAAGCAATTACAACTTATATTAGTGCTAAGACTAAAATACGTGGGTGTCATGAGAGAGAATAAGTGACAAGTGGTGTGTATTTAAAGTGAATGGTCAGGGAGGCATCCATGTGGAAGTGATAGTGAAGCTGAACCCAGAAGGATGGAAAGGAGCTAACTTTTCAAAAAGTAAAGAAAGGGCCTTCCAGGAACAGGAAGTGCAAAAGCCCTGTTGCTTAGAAAGGTAAACATGCCTAGAACCAAGCGAGGTAGGAAAGAATGGCATGAAATTTGATTGGAGTGGCAAATATAGGGTCTTGTGAGTGATGGTCATGAGGGGGGTTTTATTCAAATTTTCAGAAAATTCTTCTTCATATTCAGTTCAAATCTGCATCCCTGTAATGTGTGACCATGTGACTTGCTTTGATTGACAGAACAGAAGGGGTGTGTATCATTTCTGGGGTAGAAGCTTTAAAGGCCAAATGCATGCTTTGTCATATGCTCTTTTCCCTCTGCTACAGTGTGACCTGTGATGTTCTACATGGTGACTAGCCTTTCAGTCTGGGTCCAATGATGACAAGAAACAGAGCCTCAATTGATTCCTGATGGACACATAGCAAAAGTAAGAAATAATCTTTTGTTACTTTAAGCCACTGATATTTGAGAAATGTTCGTTCTTATGGCATTACCTGTCTTATCCTGATTGACACACTGGATTAACAAAAGTTAATCAACACTTTTCTACCACAGTACTTATCTGAACCTTTAACCAACTAAAAACATTGTTAAATCTCCAAGAAAGTATGCAGTATTTTCCAAACTAATTTGACCACAAAAACCTTTGTAGGGAAAAAAAAACTTTGTAAGACACACAAGGAGATGCGAAGGTTGAGTTTGAGGGCGTTTTTTTTTTTTTTTTTAAATCCCTTTTGGCTAATTTTGAACGTTTGATTAACAAAAGTTTCTCAGAATTTTTATATAGACTGTTGTTAAGCCAAGCCTCTCCCATCTTTTATTTCTGCAAATGATTGTTTTACAACTGAAAACAGAATTTTACATTCATTACTATTAAACATTTTAGTTCAGTTCCCCAACATGTTGGAATCTAACTGTTGCCATCCATTCCGGACATCTTTTTACTTGAAAGCTCTAATCTGAGAATAGCTGGTTGCCTCCAAAGGGACTTCCAGAGGGGCTTTCATAGAATTAAGGCCCCTGACCTTTTGTCCTATGCGGCAATAATGATTTGATCTTGTCTTGGGACTTCTGATCTAGATTAAGCCTTCCCTTGCTACTCTCATTCAGCTAATCCCCAAATGCCTCCTCCAGCTATATCCTCCCTGTCAGCTCCTCCTGATTGGTGCCTCCCAGTCCCAGCTCCACCACATTCCTTGCTTTGATTGGGATCCTCTCCTGCATTCTACAGCAATCCCTCTGTCCAACACCTCTGCCCCCTGCTGTGAAGGACACTCTCAGCAAAGCCCTTGTCACTCAGGGCTTTTCTTAGACAATTCATTAGCCTTTGGCTAACCCCAACCATCATCTTGCAGCTGTAGTCATAACCTCCCAGCTGATATTTATTGGTCGAACTGACATCTGGTGGGTACTTGGGATCCCTCCTAGTCTCAGGTCAGGTGCATAACTGATATTCATGTCTTCTACATTTTCAGCCAAAATATTAAAGCAGAAAAGGCCCCAGTGGCCAGCCCTTGAAGCCACACTAGTGAATTCCTTGGGGGTTGATATTTCTTGGGCTGTCTTATGGGGTTACAAGGATTTATCCTACCTAGTAAGAAATTTTTATTCAGAAATATTTATATTGTGTATGTTTAAATAGGTTAAATTTAAGATACATTCATTTAATTTCACATAATAATAGGGAAGAACTTTGAATTTATTTCTATAGATTCTAATTGAAAAACTTACTTAGATATTTAAAAAAATATACACAAAACATGAAATCTTAATATTTCAATCTTTCAAAAACTTGATCTAGAATTTATTGTCTATCCCCATTGAATATATAAACACCAGATGTCTAAAATATTGGAATCATTTCATTTTCCTTTATGATTTATAAGTATAACTTTTCCCCTCAGGGAGAAAAAAAATCAAAGAAATTAATACATTAAAGATGAGTTGACAAGTCATTCAAAACACGCTGATTGTAAAAATGAGTAAAGAAATGAGATCTTTAGGAAAATATTTAAAGTGAGATTTGAATGAATTCTCAGCTTAAAGTGCTAAAGGCTTAAAGGAAGTGGGACAAAATATCATTTTGAGATCTGATAATGAAGGGATTACAATTAGGAACAAACGCAATGGCAGGCATATTATCTTGCAATTCAGAAGGAAAGAAATAAGATGACTCTCATATAGAATGGCTGAAAAGCAAGAATGAAAGGAGAGGCAAACAGTGCTTCCTAAATATTTGTTTCCTAAGGAAATGCACTAGGAACAGAGAGACAGGTTGACAGACTATTAATATGGTCAGTAAACATGGGAAAGGTAGCTCTTTATTGCTTTGTATTGCCAATCGTGTTTAATAGGGCTTTATAATGTGATCTCAGTGAGGTCATTTTCGGCTGAGTTGGAAAATGCTAATGCCTGTCAGAATACTAAAAGATGAATAAGGATTTGCTGGCCTGTTGGGAGAGATTATGACTGAATTTGATGCTGAAAAGCACACTTAAGTCCATTGGGAAAGTCAGACAAGACAGAGAGAATTTGCAAGAGAAAGGCATCAAGGGATTGTCCATATTTTAATTCCTCCACAGCACTCAAGTGTCAATAATGTAGCCTTGTCACTTGTCTCATTTGCCGGATGACTAGATAGATTGGGAGAGAAGCTAGGGATTGTGGAAATGTCAAATTCTTGAATAGGAAACTATATTCCTATTAGATCACATTAGATTTCAACTAGAAATCCCTCAACCTTTTGTTTTCGATCGAGAGTCGGCAAATTCTTTCTGTAAAGGGCCCACAAAGATGTCCATGTCCTAGTCCTCAAAACATATGAATATGTTACCCTGTATAGCAGAAAGGACTTCATAGATGTGATTAAGTAAAGGATTTTGAGATGGGGAGCTTATTCTAGCCTATCTGAGTAGGTCCAATATAATCACATAAAAAAATCAGAAAAGCTTTCCCAGCAGTGGTCAGAGAGAGATGTGACTACAGAAGAAAGGCACAGAGTGATGTAATATTGCTGGCTTTGAAGATGGAAGAAAGGGGGCCATGAGCCAAGGAATGCAAGCAACCTCTTGATTGCTTTGTATTGGGAAAATCGTGTTTAATAGGGAAAAGGCAAAGAAACAGATTTTTCCCCAGAGCTACCAGAGAAGAATGTCAGCCTTACCAACACCTTGATTTTAACCCAATGAGACCTTGTCAGACTTCTGACCTATAGAGCTTATGAGATAATGGATTTGTGTTGTTTTAAGCCACTCTATTGGTGGTAATTTGGTATGGCAGCAATAGCCAGATAGTAAATATTTGGGGCTTTGTGGATACAGTCTCTGCCACAATCACTCAGTTCTGCCACTGTAACACAAAAGCAGCCATAAACAATGTGTAAATGAATGGGTGCGGCTGTGTGTCAACAAAACTTTATTTATAAAAACAGATTATGGGGCTTTAGTTTGCTATCTCCTGTGCTAGATGTCTAGGAGACATTAGCAGTCATCTTCCTATGTCCTATGAGTCACAGCAAAGAAATCTTGCTTACAAAATGTGGGGCGTACATCTACACAAGAGCAGAACAAAAGTTTGGTACAAGACCTAAAAAATGAAGTTATCTTTTAAAAGAAATTTAAAGTTTAAATTTAAAAACAATATCTGTTTAACTCATAAATTTTCTCATTATTTTCACTGTAACACAATCCAAGTCAACGAAGGCTGAAGGTACACATCCCTGAGTCAGTAATTCCAGTTCTAGGTGCATACCAAGTAGAAAAGTGTGCAGCAGAGGTGTACGCCAAAATGTCATAGCAGCACTGTTTGTAGTAGCCCCAAATGGTAAATGGCTCACAGATCTATTATGAGTAGAATGAGTAGCATATTCATACAATGGAATAACAGACGCCAAAAATGAACAAACTACAACTACACGCATCAATGTGGGTACACCTTACCAGCAATAGTTAACTGAAACAAGTCAGACAAAAGAGAGTAGACTATATATTCTATTTATATGAACTATATGATCCAGCAATTCTACTTCTGGGTATATACCCGAAAGAATTGAAAATAAGGTCTCAAAGAGATATTTGTATACCTGTGTTCATAGTAGCATTTTCACAATAGCTAAAATAAGAAGCAACCCAAGTGTCCATCAACAGATAAATGGATGACCGTACATAGCATATCCATGCAATGGAATATTGTTCAGCCCTTAAAAGGAAGGAAATTCTGCAATATTCTACATCATGAATGAACCTTAAGGACATTAAGCTAAATGAAATAATCCAATAATAAAAAGAAAGATACCATATGATTCCAATTACATGAGGTACTTAAAGTAGCCAGAATCCTAGAGACTGAAAGTGGAATGGTGGTTTCCAGGGGCTGGGAGAGGTGAGAGTGAGGAGTTCGTGTTTTAATGGGTCTAGCATTTCAGGTTTACAAGATGAAGAATTATGGGGACGAATGGGCATGATAGTTGCACAACAATATGAATATTTAAATCACTGAACTGTACACTTAAAAATGGTTAATATGGTAAATTTTATGCTATGTGTATTTTACCACATTAAAAAAATGTACAGACTGCATTGATCTATTTATATAAAGTTTAAAACCAGGCAAAAGTAAGCTAGAATATTTAAGGTTGAATATATAGAAAGTCAAAGTATAAAGAACACAAGGCACTGAATACTTAAAAAAGGAAATCAGGATAGTGACTTCTTTGCAGAGAGGGAGGGGGGCCTTTCTGGAGTTCTGTAAAGCTCTCTTTCTTGACCTGCATTGTTGGTTCATGTGTACTCATTTTACAATAATTTATTTAGCTATGCATTCTTGTTTTATGCCCTTTTCTATGTGTGTTGCATTTCACAATTAAGAAGATTTAAAATAAGAAGATTAAGTTGTACTCAGCAGAAAGCTCAGCCAATGCTTCTTGGAGTTATACCATTAGAGAAGACGGTCAGAGCAAGCAGATATGTTTGAGTGTTGAGCACTTTAAGCACCAACCTAGGTTTTTAAGTACAGTTAAGCCTGGAACAATGTGGGGGTTAGGCGTATCCACCCACCATGCAGTCAAAATCTGCATATAACTTTTGACTCCAGAAAAACTTAACTAATAGCCTGCCATTGACCAGAAGCCTTACCGATTACATAAATAGTTGATTAACACATATTTTGTATATGTATTTTATACTGTAGTCTTAGGATAAAGTAAACTAGAGAAAAAGAAAATGTTTTTTAAGAAAACTATAAGAAAGAGAAAATACATTTACAGTATTTATTTTTAAAAAATCCATGTGTAAGTAGACTCGTGCAGTTCAAACTCTTGTTGTTTAAGGGTCAACTGTATGATTACTTCCCATCATGCTGTGGGGACACAAACATTTTCATACATTGCTGGGAGGGGAGGGGTGTAGACAGTCAAGGAAGTACACGATGGTACAACTCTAATGGAAATAAAATTGACAATATCTATCAAAATTTCAATATATTTATCCATTAGCCAAATAATTTCACTACCAGAATTTATTCTATGGATTCACTTTCACAGACATATAATAACACATATACAAGTTATTCATTGTAGTATTGTTTATAAAAGCAAGAAGATTGGGACCACCCAATGTTGATCTATAGAGAAATGGTTATATAAACTCTGAGATAGCCATACTAGGAATAGTATGCAGATGGAAAAAAAAGAATAAGTAAGACCTCCCAGTGCAAATCTGGTACTAACTCCAGACTGTATACCTTATTGAAAAAAGAAATTTGAGGTAGAGAACCACATATATGCTATCTTTTGTGTAACAAAAAGGGATTTAAGAATATACTTTCATATTTGTTTGCATTGTATAAGAAGACATATAAGAAATTAATAAAAATGGTTACCTCTGGAGGATAAAGGAGCAGGTAACAGGATAGGGGAAGGAATGGGAATGAGGCCTCTCAACATATAACTTTTTATGTTTTGATTTTCAAATCATGTGAATGTATTATCTATTCAAAAACAAAAAGTAAATGTTAAAGAGCAAAAAATAAAAAGAGAAAAATACATTCCTTCTACCAAGAAGAGCTCAAGATTAGTTTCTAATCAATGTCATTTGAAAGACTACCCAATGGCCAAGACATAAAAGCAAGTGAAGTGTCCTACAACAGATGACTAGATAAAGATGTGGTACATACATACGATGGAATATTACTCAGCCATAAGAAGAAATGAAATACTGTCATTTGCGACAACATGGATAGACCTCGAGATAATCATGCTAAGCGAAATAAGCCAGATAGAAAAAGTTGAAAATCACATGATATCACCTTATATGTGGGATATAAACCTAAAAACAACGAACAAACATGACAAACAAGCAGAGCCTCATGGACATGGATAATAGACTAGCGGTTACCAGAGGGGAGCAGGGAGGGGGAGGTAGATGGGGTAAAAGGGGTCAAATATGTGGTGACAAAGAAATCTATAGGCAGTGAACACACAACACAATGTGGTATATATATGACTTACTATTGAAGTGTACACTTGAAACTTATTGGATTTCATTAACCAATGTCACCATAATAAAAAATAAAAAAAAAAAAAGAAAGACTACTCAAAAGGATTTTTAAAAAGTCTGTTTCATGGATGACCAAATAAATGCTTTTGTGTTGATTTGAGTTTTGCCTTGATATGGACAACTTGGAATCAGGTTGCTTAGGACAGAAGGGAGACAAACTATATAAAAAATAGAGGTGAAGAGAGAAAACTAAATGAAAAGAGACTTCTGTTTTGTTTATCGATATTTGATGCTACTTTATTGAGGAAACTCTATCTAATTTGATGTTAGTTTTTCTTCCTGGGAGATATACTCAGAGTGTTAATGTAAGTGGCTTGCTGAGAACTCAACATCCATGAAGATAGGAGTCATCAAAATAGGGAAATAAAAATAAACACATACATATATAAAGAATCAATAAATAAAAGCCAACTTATCTGCCATGCGTGGTAATTGCTGGTTTACAGTATACCTCTAGGCTGTAAGCATTATTTCAGTCCATTTTCTAATTCAATCTGGATCCATTTAATTGAAAATCTGTGTAATTTGCTTTCAAATCAAAAGAGTATTTCTATATTTTTCTCCCTCCTTTTTCTAATGCCCCTCCCCACAAAGAATAGGAAGGAAATAAAAGCTTTTCAGTGTCCACTTGAATCCTGATGTTTGACATTCTTAAATTACTCAAAAAAAAGATATATGTTTACTTTACAATTCAGATCTTGCCATTCTCTCTACACTCCCCACTTCGACTCACAAATTCAATCGTTAAAAAGCACAGTGGGTTTAAAAACAAGAGAGGAAACTTAGCCAAAACATGGTTTAAGGGCCTGTGATTGTAGAGTTCCCTTTCCTTTGCTTTTAAATGGTTATTATTGCCTGTTGATATTGGGTCTATTAACACTAATTTCATTACTAGAAAACCCATTACTAGCCCTTAATCCACTAAAAGGAGAGTTTCTCTTTAAAATTAAGGAAGGAGTTATTATCTTTAAACCAATCAGATCAAATCACCTCTAATTGAACAGTAAAACATATTACTAATTACATTAATGTGTTCGTTCGTCTATTTCTCTTCTGGTCATTTTTGGTAAAGTTTAAGTTATTGGGCTTAGTAATTTAAATTATAAAGGGGTTTTTGTTGTTGATGGTTTGGGATTGTGTTGTTTTATAAAGAATGAGGCCACCAGGGCTTATTAACTTGTAGGCAGAGCTATCTACTCGGGTCGGGAGCTTTCTATACCTTTCTACTACAAATATTCATGGTGTAGAATAGATTTTCCCCTCTCAAAATGAGAAACCCTACTGCTGGCAGAAAATTTGTGTTGCTATGAATTGAATCACAGACCAAGACACAATGACCAGAACACTTAACCTGAATTGTACTCATTTTGAGGTCAGTGCGATGAAAACATGCAGAAGATTCCTGTTGTCAAAAGCAGGTTAATTTCTCTATTTCATTTGACTTATTTCAGTGATAAGTATCTCAGGTAGACTCAGGTGATGGGAAATCCCAGACATCTGTCACAAGAGAACTGTATTCCAGTCTTTATACCATAGCTGCTCTCTCAAGTTAGTCAAATTCGCCTAACTGCCACATGTCTGGACCCCTCCCACTTCCCTTGTCCCTAAATTCCTCATCTTGTAATAACAAATTCAGTAAATTCCCTTATAAAGTGCTTTGAGCTATTTAGAAGATAATTCCTATTATGGGCTAAATGGTAGACCTTCCAAAATTCATATGCTGAAATTCTAACCTCCAGTAGTTCAGAATATGACTCTTTATTTGGAGATAGGGCATTTAAAGAGATGATTAAGTTAAAATAAGGCCATGAGGGTGCATTCTAATCCAATATGATTTTTGTCATTGTAAGAAGAGATTAGAACACACAGAGCATCACCAGGGATGCACATACACAGAGAAAAAAAACGTGACGATATAGTAATAAGGTGGCCATCTCAGAGCCTCAGAAGGAACCAAACCTGCCAACACCTTGACCTTGTTCTTCAAGCCTTCAGAACTGGGAGACAATAGATTTCTGTTGTTTAAGCTCCCCAGTCTGTGGTATTTTGCTATGGCAGCCCAAGCACACTAATACAATTCTATTGAGTCATTTTCTACACAAGGGCTCTCCAGCCCTCTTCCAGTTCCAGCAGATGGCTTTAAGGCTTAGAATCCCTCACTCTTCCATGTCTCCATGCTCTTTGCCATCCACATGACTTTGTGGCTCCATTAGAAGTGAAGCACATGTTCTCACCCCACTGATGTTGATCTTGGCCATGTGATTTGCTTTGCCAACAGAACGAGGGTAAAAGGGATGATGTGACAGTTCTGAGCCTAGGCCTTAAAGAATGTCACATGTTTCTGCTTATTCCTTTTGTAAATCTGTCATCAAAAATGGAAAAACATGCCTCTGGTAACCCACTGGCCCAAAGAGGATGAGAGACATGTGGATGAGTACTAGAGCCGAATTATATCAAGGGACCAAGTCTGTCTAGATCTGCACTCTGAAGCAGAATTGTCCAAATGAGCCTAAGCTAGACCAGCCAATTCTCACTCAATTTACATATCTGTGAGACTAAGTATAAACACTACTGTAAGCAACTGAGTGTTAGAAAAGTGTTCTACAGCACAAGAGAATACACAAGAAGATACTATTATGGTAATAGGCAATGGAAACAAACTCCAAAGTCTTAACACAATAGGATTCCGCTTTAAGATCTGAGTACACAAAATCCAGATGTAAAAATTAAACATGCCCATACACAACAAGGAAGATTATCCATATGCCATAAAGACCCCCTTCAACTACAAAACATTATTTCTCCATTTATAATATGATTTGATGTTTATATTGTATAGAGTCCTACTGGTGGGTTTTTTGTTGTTGTTGTTTGTTTTTTTTTTAGGTTTTTACTGAGATAGATGCATATGTACTACCAAGATTGTTTTTGTTTTGTTTTGTTCCAGCCTCAAATGGGGTAGAGGCTGTCTGGAGCCAACAGATCTAACAAAAACGAGTGGAGGGAGGAAGTTAGTCAGGAATTGATATTTTAATCTGACTTTAAAGACAAGTAAAGGAAACCACCTAAACTAGCAGGGGGCTCTGCTGAGTCTGGAGGCCACTAGCCCAAGGCAGTTTTCATTCAGAAGCCTTAGAGGCTCCTGCCTCTCACAAAGGGCTAAGACTCCAGGCCCTGGTCAGGGGAGTTCATCTCTGTCTCCCGATCTCTCACTGCTCTGCCTGAGGTGCTTTGAACCAGCTCTGCTCTCCCTGCACTTGGATTCCTTCTCCCAGAAGCAGCCATCTTCCCAGGGATGTCCTGTCCCTGTGACTCAGACTGTAAGCACCAAGCGAGGACCCACAGCGAAATCT
>NW_011888862.1:6540220-6544334 GCF_000151845.1 Pteropus vampyrus
CTGAGGCGTTGATCAGCCACCAGGCCACAGCTCGTCCTCTCCATGACCTCTCCCACACCAGCCGGCCCGAGGGGTAGGCTTCTGGGCCTGTTTCTGTACTATTTCTGCCTACTGCAGCATTTCTCTACTGAGCAGAATTTGCCCAAGGCCTCCGCATCAACCTGGCTGAGATTTTCTCAGGACCATACTATGGACCGAAGGTCTTCAATCCTCTGTCCGTTCCTCTCCTTACACAGGTGTCAAATCTGTATTTTGGCTTAAAGTTTGTTCCTGCTCATTCTTTCCTCTTTATCCCTCAGATGAATTTCTTCTGATAAATCTCTTGCACATCTAATCCCATCTCAGATATGCTTCTCGAAAGACTCAAATTGATATATTAGGTTATTTTGACAATCACAAGAAGTTGAAAAATTTGCAGTTCAAGAAAAGATAAAAGTTTCATGGGTGAAGCAATTAAAAATAAACTCTGAGATTGGCTATTCGAGGTTTGTTTCTCTTGTAAGAAATTACTCCTTGTATTTAAATAAAATAAAACCTTTATTTTATTAACTTTTTATTGAAATATACATTCAGAAAAAAATGCACGAATCATGAGTATACAATTCGATGGATATTTGCAAACTGAACAGACCCACTTAACTAGCACCCAGAACAAGGAATGGAATATGACCAGTACCCCTGAAATCTCCCTCATGTCTCCTCTTAATTACTACACCCTAAAGATCCTAACTATGGTGTCTGATTTTTAACACATTGATTAGTTTTACGTCTTTTGGACGTTTATACAAGTGGAATCATACGTTGTGTATCTTTGTGTCCAGCTTTTTTCACTTAATGAGATTTATCCATGTTTTTCATACAACAATAGCTTGTTCATTTTCACGACTATAGTTTGAAATCTTTTTCAAGTATAAGCCTTGTCAAATGCATCTTCGAGAACTAGATGGGAGATGCCCAGCTGGAGCATTTTATCACGTTCAATTTTCACTTGACTTTCCATGATTCAGTGAAGACAGTTTCTGCCTCTTCTCTTGGAACAGTATTTCGCAAGTCCTGACATGCAGAAAATGTTCTTGAGAGTCTGAATTTTCCTTCCCAAGAATTCTTTTTATGTTATCTAATTACTCTCCCTGGGACCATTATATTCTTCCAATGATGGAGGACTATTATTGTTCCCTCTTAGTCATCTTTTGGCTGTAGTGCCTTCTTGTTATTGTAGAACAGCTTCTAAATGTCTTCCTGTCTTCTGCCATCACTGTGAAATTCAGGGTCCAAACTCATCAGCAAAATTCCAAGGATCATGTCCAGCCAATGGACACACACTGGGCTGTACACAATCTTCATCTAAGGGAAGAATTTGTTCTTCCCTGAGGCCTCTTCTCTGGTACCCCCAGATTAGAACCAGCATTGTCTTGCGTAAAAACACAAGGCTGCCTTTGAGAACAGGATACTAAGAGGAGAGAAAAAGAACTAATCCTTGGTATTGATATCACTTGGATCCACAATTCTGGTCTTTAGCTATACTGCCCCCCAATCTCGTTTTCCTATAATTCTTCATATGAGCCAAAGGACAACTATGCTTTGGATTACTTTTTTTTCCCATATCTAAAGATGTGATATCTCGCAGGCAGTTTTCTAAAAGAATTTTGTTCTGAACCTTTTCTAGCCACTTTGTCTTCAGGCAGATTGTTTCTGATAACAACTTCCAGTTCAGGATCAGGACATCAGTCCTTTGAGAATTGTTGCTCTATTTCTTTGTAATAGACTAACATCTAATAATGACTGCCATAACTGAGTATCCACTCAGTGCTGAGCAGTTTATCAACCTTATCTATAACCTACAAACCTACAGTATAGGTTTTTTTTTTTTTGACAGAGAAATCAAGGCGCTGAGAGGCTAAATGCCCTGAGTAAAATCATGCAGTTAGCAAATGGCAGAGCTGGGATTCACATGTAAGTCTTTGGCTCCAAAATTAATTCTTGTTTCACTGTCCTATCATACTCTTCTCAGCCATCTACCAGTTTCCTCAGTTCTCCATCTGCTCCCCACATTGCTAACACTCATGTGTGCAAGCACGCACAGGCACACATATACACACTGTGCTTCATTCTTTTCTGATGTAGTTACTCCCTTCCTCCACTCTCCACATCCTAGGGCCAAAATTATCTAAGAGCATACTCAGTGTCCCAGAGCATTATGGCCTAGTAAATAAGAACTGAGACTCATACATCAGACCAGTTGTATATGAATCCTGATTCCTCCACTTATTAGCTGTGAAATCTTAAACAAATTATTTCTCTGAACTTCAGTTTTCTCATCTTTAAAATGAAAATAATATCTTTCTCATAGGGCTACTGCGAAGACTAAATAATATGATACACATAAAGCTCTTAGCACTGTGCATATAGGAAATGCTTGACAAACATTGAGTTATTATTTTTATTACTTATTCACAGTATCCCATAAAGTCAGGGGATAGTGATTGATTAATGGTGGTCAAGAACAGTGATTTTCAAACCTGGACCTCGGTCTGAGCCATCTGTTGGCCCTTACCCTAGAAGTTCTGATTCAATAAGATTAGGATAGAGCCCTGAAATCTGTATTTTTTAAAGCTCCAGGTGACTCAGATATTCAGCCAAACTTAGAACTCTCTGACCTAGAGCAGAAATCTTCGAAGGCAATGGTTTCAGAAGTTACAATCGGGTCATCTCACAGGAATGCCTGGCATCTTTCAATCTCTTCTCTCAGGTTCTGTCCTCTCATGACAAATAACACTCTGCTCCCACTCACACATACACAGAGGACACACACACCCTACTCACACACCATAGCCTGGATTAAGCCATGGCCAGGGTTGGATTCCAGAAAGGGAGGATTAATCTTATTGACATGCATTAGAGACTGGCCCCAGGAAAGCCCCATGTGATTGGGGGTTAAAGGCGGCCAACCAGAAGGCTGATCATGACCAGCAGCTATCATGTTATTTCTGAACCTAATTTCTGACCAAAGACATGCCTATCATATTTGTTCCTCCATCTGTGAGACAGATCTTAAAACTGGCACCACTTCTATAGCCAACAGTCTAAAAAAGTGTTGAAATTATGGGATTCCAGGGAACTGTCATTTCCACAAATGCTCAAACATTTTGTCCTTTCTCCATAAGAAGAACCTGCTCTCCTGGCCTCTGGGTGACAGCTCTCCAATTTTCAATGTGTACACCATCAATCTCCATCTTAATATATGGGTGCTTCTGAGCCCATGAATTGCAGTTTTAGAAACTTGGAGAAAGTCTATGAGTCCTGAAGTGGTATAATGAGAAAAGGAATTTGGGGCTTCCATATTTTCCAGGGGCAACTCACTCATTTGAGACCAAAGATAGTACTTGGAAATGTAGGAGCTAACTTTCATTCAAACATTGCAGTTCATTTCAATCAACCTGAGGAGCAACCAAGGCTGGAAAAATAGCTGTTGGACCCCAGCTGATCCGGAGTGCCAGGTGCTTTTATTCAGACTGCAGCTGAGATTTGTTTTCCTGTGAAGAGGCTGTAGCGACTGCTTTTAGCATCTACTGTAAGTACAATAACAGCAGGAAACCAAGCAGCACAGGCAAAATGAAGCTCTGTGACAAATGATTTGGTTTCTTTCCATTAACAATCATGATTTGACCTGAACTGCCTCAATTAAGGGATTGGGGGTTGCTTTTAGTTCATTTGTTATACATGCAAGAGAGACAGAAATGAAGTAAGACAGAGAAATAGAAACAAGAATGGGATGAAACAGAAAAGATGACTGGATGTTAATTTGGTGTGGCATACGTAAGTATGTTTTAGACTAAGTAGATGGGATACCGTGTAATTTCACTCTTTTCCACCCTCCATTCCTCACTCTAATAATCCAAGGAAGATCACAAACACTGTATTTATGAGAGCTCATTATGCCAATGTGTCCATTTGATGAATGGTGTCACTGATTAATGAAGACTGGAAACAATTGGATTCTGACTCCAAAGAAGTACACAGCTCTTAAGGAAAAAAATCAAATAATTGGCAGTCCTCCTGCCTTAAATTCTCTCTTCCATGTTGCAGCCTTTAAAAACTATATATATATGTATTT
>NW_011888862.1:6544599-6623616 GCF_000151845.1 Pteropus vampyrus
TTTTAGTCTTAAAACATGAAATATCCTTTTCCTGGGCTACCCATGGGACTGAAATGTGCTTCACAAGTTACAACTTGTAGAAATTAAACACAATGCAAAGGAAGATAATTATGCACCCCCCCATCTGGTTCACTGAGGCACGAAGGCACTCAGTAGAGCGATATTATGCCACTTTGTGGTTGGGGATTTTTTTTACAGGAAACGTACTAACTTTTTATTTTGAAATAAGTTTGGACTTACAGAAAAGTTGCAAAAACTTGTACAGAGAATTCACATATACCCTTCATCCAGCTTTCCCTAATGGTAGCATCTTCTATAATCATAGTAGAATCATCAAAACCAAAAAATTAACATAGCACAGTACTATTATGTAAATTACAGACCTTATTCAGATTTCACCAGTCTTTCTTCTAATGTCCTTTTCCTGTTTCAGAATCTACTCCTCATAAAGCACCTTCGATCTGTGAAAACTCCTCAACCTTTCTTTGTCTTTTCTGACCTTGACACTTATGAAGAGTACTAGTCAGTTATTTTGCAGAATGTCCCTCAGTGGGGCTTCATCTGATGTTTTCTCATAATTAAATTGAAGTTATGCATTTCTGGCAAGAATACCATAGAAGTAATAATGTGCCCTTCTCAGGGCATCATATCAGAGGGCACATGATGCTGACACGCCTGATTATTATGATGTTAACCTTGATCGCACAGTTGTGTCTGTTATGCTGCTCCACATTAAATTACTGTTTTCCTTTTTCTAATTTTAAATACCTTGAGAGAGATAGCCTGTTTCTCCTCAAATGTTCACCTACAATTTTAGCACCCATAGGTGGATCTGCCTTGCAGGCAGCTTTTAAGGAACCACCACAGTTGTTGTCTAAAGAGGCTTCAGAAAGAAGATTCTGGAAGGGTCGAACGTGCTACGGGAATATCAGTTCACAGTTGTGTATAGGAGGCAATTCTCTCACTGGACAAATGTGCTGTTCTACTTCCTGGCTTGGCACAGATTGAAGCAGGTACCTCTAAGCTTTGGGGAAACATGGACAGGCTTAGCTTTTGCTGGAGGAAATCTTCTTGTCCATCTCTCCCCAAACAAGAAATAAAATATCCCATTGAGTTCCTCCATATGATTCTGACCTCAGACACAGCCCAAATGACTTCCCAATTGGCTTATGTCCTTTAGTTTCTAAGTCATAACCCCCCTCACCTCCATTCCCACCACCATTCTCATATGGGAAAACTTGAATATTCTTTTCTTTCATCATTCCAGGACTTTGAGCAATTCCAAGGTGCATTTTTTTTTCATTTCCAAAGAAATTGCCAATGTCAACAATGAACTCACTACCATTCATCTCATGAGGAATTCATAACCAGCTTCTTTGAATGGCTCTTGGGTTTTTATAGACATACTAAAGCTACCTTAAACCCAGAGATGTTCCTGAAAATTGTTGCTTAACTGGGGAACAAAATCCTTCATTAAAATAAACTTACAGAACTAAACTGGTGCCGGAATGAAAAGGCAGTTCTGATAAGCCCCCAGCTTGGATTGAAAAATTCTCTCCAAGTAGAGAGAACACAATTTTGATGTGTTCAAAAGGGCAGAAATAAAGAAGAATTTGAAATAAAGAAGAATTAGACAAAAGTCTTGGGCTCTCTTTTTTGACGTGCTCTTAAATGTGTCTATGATCTTGGGGTATCTTCTCCAAGGTGGTGACAAAACCTTTACAGTGTATAACCCCCGCTATAAGCTGTTCCATCAATAACTCCTTCCCAGGTGACTCAAGACACAAATTTGACTCTTCCAAACCCACAGGCAAAAGTAGTTTAGTGAGAGGATACTGTTCTAGAACAGCTGAGATCCTCTAATATTCTCACTTGCTCTTAGACTTAGGACTACCCATGAACATCTTCAGAGCAGATGCTCACTAAAGGGTACTTCTTACCACATAGACTGGTCTTGCCCAGCAAAGATGATGCTGCTGTCCATTAAGATGTGCTCCAAATTGTCATTTTAAGAATAGTGATAGGAAAAGATCCTCACTCAGCCTCTCATCCAACCCCACTTGTAACTCTTCTGTGATGTGACTGACTGAACTGGCCTGAGTAAGACTATCATCAAACACTACTTCTGTGAGCTTATCTGGAAAGCAAGGCTTCGACTGCCTAACTCCAACAGAATTTATTAGTCCAAACCATCTGTAAAATTTCAACACCAGTACTTAATAAAGGACACTTTGTTGATTTAGTCAGGGGATTCCTGAAAGGGAGAATTATGAATTACTATTTCTCTGGTGAGTTGTTTTTGTGTTTTCAATGTCAGCCATTAAAGATCATTTGCACTCCAGAGAGTAGAGGCTGTGGACTTTCTACAGGAAAAAAATGGAAGGGGTAAGGAGGGTAAATGACACTCACCTAACCTGTGCTAGTTAATTTCACTTAAAGAACTGTTTCATCTTTGTGGCAACTCTGTTAGTTAAATAGTACTAGCTCATTTTATGAATGAGAACTGAGACTTAGAGAGGGTGAGAAATCTGGAATAGTCAAGTGATATCCAAACCCAGATTGGTTTAACTCCAAAGCCTATTCCTTTTACATTTGCATATCCTGCCTTTATGGAGCCCCTCTGCATCTTCCCCATGACTTCAACAATGATGAACCAAGAGTGAGTTTTCAAAACATCTTTTCTGTAGATGTTGACCTAGTTGGGGTGTCCTTGTAAACCATGGCTCTGGTTGGAGGACCCACTGTTAGAAATTGCCTCTGGTCCCTATAGGCTCCTCTCTCCCTCTGCTTGAAGCGGAAGTATGAATGCACTTCCTGGTTGTATTCACACATTCTCTGAATAGTAAAATGACTTGTCCAGCAGCCCTTTTGGCCTTCTGTGTGTCTTCTGACAGCCTTAGGTAGAGCTGAACACCCCATGAATTTTTCTGAGAGCTGATACATAAAATCAACACCCAAAGAATGTTCCAGCAATGACTGGGAACTCAATAGACATGAACCATTTAAAACTTCATTGAAAAGCTGAGAATTTGTGTTTTTCCTTCTCTCCTTTTTACTCCTAATTTTCCTCCTCTCTAATGGATAAACAAAATCTTTTATTTTTCTCATCAAAACACACATCATTAACCTCTAATCAACTCAAGGCTCAGAAATCCCTGAGCAACCTCTCAGCTTTCAGAAATGCCAGTAAGAAATAAAGTACCGTTGATGGAGCCTTGGCTAATGGGACCAGGTCAGTCTCGGGGCTCCAGGTGCCAGGGACAGGGCCATAAAGTTAGATCAACAAGTAGGCCCTCTGTCTGTGGGTCATGAAAGACAGACAGAGCTCCCTGGATCTTAGGTGTTAATTCCTCCAACTGCCAGGGTCACGAGGATTGGGCTTGCCAAGAAAACAGGGTGGGGAGACCAGAGGGCCCCACCCCCATCCAAGGTCAGTTGGAGGCCAGTGAGTCTGGAGAAGGAGACTCAGGTGGTCTGGGAAGGACAAATGAGGTCCCTTAAATGAGCCAGAGAAGGCTGACTGACTGCTTGACTACAGGTATAAAACAGCTTCAAATCTAGTTCTGGCCAAGAAAGGACTGGATCCCCAAAACAGAGCACTGAGCTTCCTACCATGAGTGAAGGCAGCAGGTTTGGGGGCTATTATGTAGATAGCAGTAGGCCCTCTCTATGGCTCTCTGAGGTGTGGTGGGTTTATGGAAGGAGGTTCCATGCGATGGACAAGAAGAATGCAAAAGGGAAATGGGCCATCCTAAGGCCACCCAACAGATCTGGAATTAAGAGGAGGGCAAGACAGAAGGACTTTCCCAAACTGCACATAGAATGTCAAAAGGTTTGGCAATTCCATTTAATTTAATTCAACAAGTATGGATTGGACCATGCTATGTAAAAGTGTGGGAATACAGGAGTGGAGGACACAGGAGAGTCTTAGCAATCCTAGATTTTATCATTCATGGCTTTGATACTAATGGGGGCCCTGCCATCTTGCTGAGGGCTGAAATTGAATTATGGCCATTTCAGGCTGGTGTAGAGAGTGAAACATTTAACTAATGACTAAGTCTAGCTGTTTTTAAGGATGGCAACATCTCTGCTGTTTCCTAGTGACTGCTGAAAGGCAGTGTGGCATAGTGGCTAAGAGCATGAACACTGGGATTACACTGTCTGGGTTTATAGTGTCAGTTTAGCCCCTTATAGCTATATAACATTGGGCAAATTTCTTAATCTCCCAGTGCCTTTGTTTTCCCATCTGTGGAATGGGGTGAATAATGCTAACTACATGTTAAGGTTGTCATGAAGATTAAAGGAGTTAATGCAGGATGACCTGAAAGTGTTAGTGTCATTTTAAGCTTTACTCACTTCAGAAGTATAAATGCTACAAACTCACCAAAAAGTTACATTATTTAAGTTTATTTTACACTTCTTTAGCTTTATGAATTCATTTTGTATATATGGAAAACACATGGGACAGTGCTGAAAACAGCAAATGTTTGTTGTTATCCTCACATTGATGCCTGGGAAGCTATACTTTACTTTCTTTTATGGGGAAAATGAAAGGCCTGGGAATGCCTCCTTGGCAAATGTTAAGAATTTGCTCTACTTCTACTAAAGTCAGGATTCCCTTAAGTGGGAATGAATCTGCACAAGAAACTTTTCTACATCTCTACAAGGCAGCATCTATGCGTGAAGTTCACACAACAGCTCAAAGAAAGGACAGATGGATGTGATCCTGGACAAAACTTTCTTGGGACAAGTAGAACTCTAAGACCTCTTTCTAATCATTTGAAGCCCTGGAAGAAAGGCCTTAGGCAAAATGTCATTTTATGAAATCCTTTTATACTAGCTCCTTTAACATCTATAAGTGGTATGATCTGAGTGGAATCAAAACACACCAAAAATTATATCCCCACCAGTCTGTCACACCACCTGACATGCCACCATTACAGGTGTAGGGTCTCAGCTGCAGACACCCCTGGGAGCGTTAAGCGCTTTTAGTCATCAACACTGGAGTGTGACTTGGTTTAATCAGCTGCTTTCCCCTAACAGCTAGCTGAATGGCTTTCAGAGAAAGAAGAGTGATTCTGATTGTAGCAGAGGCAAGGTGAATTTGCCCACCTAGGTCACTGCTGTGGAGAGGAGAAGGGTGTCAGTCTGAGCGGGCACTCCAAGAAGGGCTCCAGGAAGATTGGGGCCCTGTGAGAACAGAGGAGACAATTCAAGGAAGAAGGTAGCCCTAGAAAGGGAAGGGCAGCAGCCTTGAACCTATTCAAGCTGTCTTTGTATCTCTCCCAAATCGCAGCAAAAAATGCTTCATGAATGATTAAATTACTGACTGCAACATTCTAATATAAAGGTTTTTATAAAAGAGTTACAACCAGATGGAAATTTTAAACTTTACTATTGAATGCTGCTGAATTCTAATTTGGCTGTTTGTTTGCTTCCCAAAAGATTACTAGTCTCTTACCATAAACTTGCACAGTAATTTATATTCTTCACAATTAGGCTCCCTTAAGAAGAATCACTCAGTAAAGTAATTAAAAATGAAAACCTTAACTCCTTATCTTTACAATGCAATAGTAACAACATTTCCTGGGTAGGATATAACATTTCAAGCTTCTTTTTAATTTTGTCCTATGCATAAGATGGTGCTTTGGTGGTAGACATTAATTGCACTAAAATGGTAATGCAAAACCACCAGCAACTTGCAGTCATATATCTTATACTTGCTCAGATCAATGCTGGGATTATAATTAAGAATGCATGCTTGTGTCTGGGATAAATCTTCATATTGTGATGTGCAAAATAAGATTTAAGGTAATTATTTTCTTTCTAGTCTACCCCTAAATCAAAGGAGACTGTGCGGAGAGAGATTTTGTGGAAACTAAGGATATGGTGACCTGCCCTTAACTAGACATCACTTATCTGGCTCATGTAAACCTGGGAGAACTGCCAAGAATATAGGTCTGATGTAGCCAAACTGTACCCATTAAATTACATGCATAAGAAAGAGGCTAAAAAAGTGTCAGGTGCCTGACTGTAGGAATTGGGGGTGTTCATGAGCACCCCCAAATGTGAGTGTGCAGTTTGGTGTAAAGTTCTGGGAAAATGACAGAAGTGATAGTGGTGGTGTATGAGGAGTTAATGTTAGGATGAAGGCTCTGGCATCGCTTACATATGTTCCCCCTGGGGCTGGGATTAGGGTGGGGTTGACAGAAGAGCCTAGAAGTTTAGCGGAATGCCAGTCCCTTACCTGAGGAGTCCCCTCCAGAGCAGAACAGTGTTTTCCTTGTTGCATCTCCAGGGCGAAGCACCCGTTAGGCACTCCTCAGGTATTTGTAAACCAACTAAATGACTCACTTCCCTCACTAGGGTCTCAAGGCTGGAAGATTTGGGAGACGAAGCAGATGCTCTCCTACCAGAGGATCAGGAAACATGAGTAGGAAGTAGAGTGGGGAGTGCATGACTCCACCATAAATATCTTCTGAGATATTCAAGTCATCAAAATGAAACAGGATAATGGAGTGTTTCTACTCTCGGAAACTGAGAGGAAGAGGGAAGGATTGGAGGGGTCTAATTGGACTGAGATGAGAGGGGGTGATGCTAGGAGGGACAGGGTGAGTTTTTAAAGAGGGTATCACTTTAGGTTCTGTTCCCTGACCCATAAACTGGAAAGACAATTGTGTGGACTGGAAAAAGCCAAAGGCAATGCATTTTGGTGCAGGTTTGAGATGGCGAAAGAGAAAATGGGGAAATGGGCAAAGCTCATTTGGAATTTGGAGCCTGTGTTTTGAGGTCTGACCATCACACTGAACATCTGAATTCTTGGTGAAGGCTCTGCTTTGCCTCCTCCCTGTATGGTTTGGATTATGAAGGGTTGGATCTTTCTCTCCTGCTTTCCTTTTAGGAGAATTAATAAGCAAAGGAAGATGTGCACATGAGTAAAATCTCCCCAGGCTGCTCAGTGAACACAGAACAGGGAATCCTACTCTAGTTTTTATAAGAGGTTGGGAGCAAGATGGCATCCTCGCCAGTCCTCTGCTCTCCACCCAGTGAGGGACTGAGTTGTATGTCATCTGAAACCCAACAGGCACAGTTTTTAAAAATCTTCTACTCACCCTCCAGATTTGGAGTTTAAAAGCCAACCTCAATCCTCTGCTTTTAACCCTTCTTCCCATGGAAGTTTCCAGAAAAGCTCAGCAAGGGAACCAAAAACTGCGAATGTCTACAAGATTTCCAAAAAACAACAATAAATCTAATATAAAAAAAAAAAACCTCACCCAAACCTTTTAAAGTTAAAAATGCCAGTGTTTTCCTCAGCCTGAGGCAAAAAATGACTTTTTTATTACATGGGGAAAGGGAGCATGAAATCTCACAGACCTTTGCCAAAGCTGAAACTCTTTGGGTACGCTTTGAGAAGGAGCAGGACGTTGAACGGGCCATGGAAGGCATGCTGTTTAATTGGAAGTGCATGGGTCTCTTTGGCTCCATCTTCACAATAGTCACCAAGATCTCCCCTACTTGGTCCTCTTTCATTCCCCGGGGGGAGGGGGAGCTCTGGCGTCAGCAGAGGTTCTTTTGTGGGGAATGCACAACGAAGAGGGCAGGCTCACCAAAGCTGACCAGAAAGGCTCTGACAAAGCAGGCCTTCTGTTTTTTGCTTCGCAGTCCCTCCATAACAACTTCCTGTGGATGTTCAGATTATAGGGACCTCTTATTCAAGAACCAGATGTTCTGCAAGCACACAAGTCTTTGGGTATGGGCTGTGAGGCCAAGATCGCCTGGCTTCAAAGCCTGGATCTGCCACTTGTTAGCTGTGTGTCTTGGGCCAGTTAATTAGGTTTGCTTAATGTAGCTTCTTCATCTGTAAGATGGCTCTAAGAAGGCCTATCCTGCAATGTGGTCGGGGAATTACAGGAAATTTACGTAATATGTTTTTCTTTTGACTTCAATAGTGAATTCAGTGATATTGTCTCATGGGAAGGGTCCCCTTACTCATGAGTTTAAACTTTTGATGACAACCAAGATGTCAAGATGAGATTTAGCCTCTCCAAATTTCATAGACACTTGGATATTTTCAAATTCCAAGAGTTCAACTCAGAGCGGATTTACTTCTGACTTTATATACTTTGTAAGAACAAATTGTCGCATGCTGCCTCTCTTTAACAACACAGGACATATTTGCTTGACAACTAAATTGTTCAGCTTTGGTAGGAGATAGGGCAAAAGCTGGGTGGGAATCAGCATGGAAAGAGCCCATTGGGATATTGGTTCAGCACAGATAGTCATACAGCCTGGAATATTAAGTCTTTGTTAGATGGCAAGCAAAATAACCCAATGACTTTGTCTTTTATTAGTCAGGCAATTACAACTGACAGAGTAGGAACTGTTCTGGGTGTTCCCTTTATGCTCTGTGCTGACAAGCACATTGGGATGGATTTAGGTTCATGACCCAGGACAGAACCCACCAAAGGCAGTCAGACCTAGCAGGAAGACCATCCACTCCTCTACTTTCTCTCAGACACTGAACATTGATGCTACAGTGTTGCTGTGTAGTTTCCCCCAGAGGATTCTTTCTTAGCATTAAAAAATTGCATTAATATAACTTGCAGGCAAATTAAGGTACAATGAATAAGATAAATGACTAACAAATTTGGAGGAACATATACAAGAATATTAATGTCCATTTGAAACATCCAAAGAGAGCATTACTTTTGGCTCTTTTTAAAAAGTTCAATTTTTTTCTCCTACAAGGAGACTTTGCTTTCTCAGCAATGGGACTCTTAGAAGGGAATGGGCAATGCTGGGCTGTAAAGCAAAGATTTAACCATTCAGGTTAAGAGCATAGGTCTTCTAGAGACACAAGTTTGAATCTGTCTATACTGAGTGACTGCAAGCAAATTTCTTAACCTCTCTAAGCTTCAGTTCTATCATCTGCAAAATGGGGATGAGAAAGTATCTCCTTCCTTAGGTAGTGTGAAAATGACCTGGGAGTAATGCACACAATAACAGCATATCATGAGCATTCAATATTTTATTTGCTATTATGAGACTTTAAAGGGTCCAGGAAAGGCTTGGGAAACTCACAGTATGGATACCTATGTTCGGGCCTTGGATGATCACAGTAGTTGGTCAGGAGGTCAAGTTCTGAGACATCATCTAGGTAGTAAGGAACAGTCAAATCAGCAGGATGACATATTGGAGGGAGTCAGCAAGATCTGAGGGCTCTTACACCCTAATTTAGATAGCTGAGCAGTACAGGTGCTCCAGAGCCCTAGCCTCACATTTAGCAGGAAATGTTGCTTGGTTATGGAAGAAACTGAGGTAACTGAATGGAAAGCATTATATTAGTTACCTATGTGAGCAAGATCCAATAATGATAGCACCACGGTGTATTTGTATAATTGTCTACAAAGTTATTTGATTTAATCCTTTGACCTGTAAAATGGGATAAGAATCCTTATCTTATTATCTCCATTGACAGATGAGGTTATAGAGACTCTGAGAGGCTAGCTTGCCCAAGGGTAGACAGAAGGTAAGACAATGAGCCAAAAGTATTGGTGTGACAGAGTATTTGTTAAAATTACAGTAGCTACTCTAAGCAATATCGAAATATCAGGAACGTCATACACAGACATGTATTTCTTAGTTCCAGAATAATCCAGTGTGGGTATTTCTGTTTATTGGGGAAGCAGGAGTCTGTATGGTGATTCAGGGATCCAGATGCCTGGCTCCCTGTGGCTCTACCAACAACGTATGGCTTGTCTGCAGGAAGGGAAAGGAGTATGGCAGAACACATGTGACAGGTTTCTATGAGTCAGGCCTAGAAGTGATATACATAAATATGTGTGTGTGTATGTATCTCAATAGATGATAAATGATAGATAGCTAGATGATGATGATGATGATAGATAGATGATAGATAGATAGATAGATAGATATAGATAGATAGATAGATAGATAGATAGATAGATAGATAGATAGATAGATAGATAGAGATAGATGATAGATAGATGATAGATAGACCAGACAGACAGACAGATGATAGGTAGGTAGGTAGGTAGGTAGGTAGGTAGATAGATATATAGATAGAGAATTTCTGCTCACATTCAGCTAGCTAGAACTCGGTGACACAGCCACACCTAAGTATGAGAAAGCCTGGAAAATGAAGACTAGTTACGTGCCCAAGAAGAGAACACAGATGTGATGAACAACATTGTCCCATCCCTGCCACAGCCAGAAATGTACATCACCTGAACCCAAGTCTGGTGTTATTTCTATTATGCCAGGTTCACACTGTAATGGGTTCTTAATAAGTTGACAGATGTATATCGCACAATCCAAGGCATAAAGGACACCTCTGCAGACTTTCACACGGAGAGGCATGGAAAGTCAGGAGAATGCAGGCTAAAAAGGTCGGTGACAGGTTGAAGACAGGATAATGGCACATGCTGACCCTAAAAGAAGGTTTCTTAGCTCCTGGGGAGGTTTGGAAACATGCTTATATATGATGTCAGCAATGTTTTGGGCCAATGGGCTTAAGCAAGAGTCACAAAATTACCACGAGGGAATTTCTCCGTCTTATCAGCACCTGAATTAGGATAAAATGTGAAGGGATGCCATTAAGCAAGAGGAAATGGGCATTGGCTCTTGAGACCGAATATCACATTTAAGTTTCTTTTGTTTCCGCATCCTACGTTATCAGGCTCAGCACTCCACTTTTGAATCAGTGAAAGCTCTTGAATTCTTACTAGTGTCAGTAAGTGGGTACCATCTATGTCCATTTAAATGAAAAATTGAGAATTAGCAATGATCCTAGTCAATGGTGTTGAATCACGAAATGAAGTTTTCATGTTTTGATAAGTGCGGTTTAACGTGAATTATTTATTATATTTTGTGGTGTGTTTTGTAAAAGTGATGAAGATTTAGTAATGTGAGTCACTGCCAGCTCTTTGCTGGCAAATGCCGTTCCATGTCTGCACATTCCCTTTATCACTGACTTTCACATGCTTTCCTGAGGTACGGCAGTATGGTGACACAAAGAGAAAATACTGGCACACAAAGACTGGCAATGTTGGAAGGAACATTGGAGTACTGTTTGCTGTGTTGATATCTACTCCACATCAGGAACCTGGGAACTCATTTTTGTAATCTGCGTTAATGAAGGTGTAGGAGTAAAAGTTCCACTACAATGAGTCTCCTTGGAACCCACGCATGATATTTTGTGGCAGGAGAATTTTTAAATAATGACTGCACTGTTTGAAATGATATTCTTAATTAACAAGAGTAAAATTGAAAATCCAAGTAAAGTTCTGGCCTAAAATATATAATCCAAATTCAATCATGAGGAAGCATCAAACAAACCTGAATCAGAAAACATTCTATAACATATGACTTCAAAATAAGCCAGTGTCATGAAAAACAAAAACAGGTTAAAGAACTCTTCCACATTAAAGGGGACTGAAGACATGACAACCGAATGCAATATTTGATTCTGGATTGGAACATGGATTTTTTTTTTAATTGCTCTAAAGGACAGTACTGAAACAATCAGCAAAATTTGAATATGGTCTCTATACTAGCTAATGGTGGTGTATCAATGCTCAATTTCCTGAATTGGATAATTGCACAGTGGTTTTGTAAGAGAATGCCATTACATACTGAAATATTTAGAGGTAAAGGGTCATGATGTCTGCAACTTAGTCTCAAATGGTTCAGTAAATAATGATAAATAACTCTGTGTGTGTGTATGTGTGTGTGTTGAGAGAGCGAGAAAGGGATTTGGAGGTCTGTTAAAGTAGCTAATGTTATCTTAACTAACACTCTGTCTCATTAATTACTTGGCCTATTGTCTTCTAAAAATATTAATAAGCAAATCTAGGTGAAAGTTTATAGAAGTTCCATTATACTACTTATGCCATTTTTCTCTCGGTTTAATTTTTTTTCAAAAATAAAGGTTAAAAAAGTCACACACACACATTAGAACCACATTCCAGCTCTGTATCAGCAAGTGTTAAAGAGCAGAATAGGTCTTTAACATTCCTAAGGTATTAACCTTAAGACCTTCTTGAATTGGTTAATACCCATAGAACATAGCATCCTTCAAAAAATGCAGTATAAGGTAACTTTCTGAGCAAAAATGTGTATATGACAAGGAGAAAAAACAAAGCCACCTTGAGATGTGGATGCCAACAATTGGCTAGACTTCCCTTAGTAAAAGACTGGCTGCAGCGCTCAAAATTTATGCCCGACCAAAAATAGAAATGACTGTCAGGGTCACTTACGAAGAGTTGGAATGGCAGTTGTTGAATCTTCAGATGCCAAGACTCCACCTTATTTGGAAATCATCGGGGGTTCCTTTTTGAGCTCCAGATATTTGGGATTAGAGTGTTTTGTTTGGGAAGTTGGGTGGGTGGTTTTGGAGTCTCAATGAGCTTTTCTGGATGAAGGGATTGGAATGTTTGTGGGGGAGATGGTAAAGGGAGTCAAGGAATAGTTGGGGATTGACAGTTGAAGAGAAAAACTAAATGAAGTTCAGCTACAGTTCAACTCAGCCTCCTCTTCCTGCCTGTGGTCCAGCAGGGTTGCTTCCCTACAGAGAGGGACTGTCATGTGTGCAGGGAACAAAGATGGAATTTATTGCACTGGGTTATCCCCTGTATATAAGTTATTGCGACTAAATAAAAAGAATATGGTGTTTCTACACCTTCTGCCTAGAGAGAGAAATAGCCGTGTAGCAGGCAGTCTTTATAATGACTTTTATTGTAATGGGATTTTTTTTTTTAATCGATGGTCAGAGCTCAGGTGATCTACCAGGTTTCCTGTTGAATTCTGGATTTCTCCTTCCATAAGTCATTTTTCTAAAGAGATTGGACAACTGAGTTATGTTTACTAGTTGATGTGTGCCCAGCAAATTGAAAAATTTATTAATCTGGGAAAACAGCCACACCACTCCTGCCAGAACTCATTCTGTTTTCTTTTTGCTTGCAGTGTTTAGCTTGAAGTCCTTAAAATGCTAGTTAGGGCCTTTTGATATCTCACCCTGAAGCATATTTCCAGTCCATACCCTCCAAACCCTGCCGCCACCCAGTCTCATGCCTACACTGTAGTCACTGGAATACTTACAGTTCTCCAAACACATCATATCCTTGTGACTAGGTCCATGCTGTTTCTTATTTTGTCTTCGGGAAACACTCTCCCTGCCATCGTCACCTAGTGAACTCTTATCCATCCTTCAAAGCCCATCTCAAAAATCACCTCTTCTGGAACGCCTTCCAGGACTCAATGCCCTCCTTAATCCCAGGCACAATGAATCACTTCCTTTTCTGACCTCCAATAGTACCTCATTCAACTTTCTGTCAGTCATTAACCCAGTCTTATAGAATTAACTCCCCAACTAGATTTCTAACAACTTGGGGATAGAGACCCTGTTTTATACATCTGCATTCTCTATACCAGGAACAACTGATGCTACATAGTAACTATTCAAAAATGTGTGTTGAAGGAATAAATCAATCAATTAAGCAATCGATGTCTGAAAAAATTTCAACTATGTGCACTGTCTCGCCTACAAGCTAAACACTCAACACGTATGAGCACAGCATGATAACAGCCTGTTTACTGAGTGTCTACTTCCTGCTGGCATGATGCATACATTTTCTCTCATATCAACTCTACTACATCATTATGATGTTCATTTCACAAATGAATAAACCAAGTTATATAGGAATCCCCTGTGGCTGGGGTCCTGTCCTTTACATGGTTTTGGAGGATATCCCTCAACACCTTTGGGACAAGATAGATGGAATAAGAAATCTGGCATCTAACCCATGTCAGCCTATTCCTATGGCTCTCCCTGACACCCTTCTGCTGACCAGCGGCCACCACTGGCTACAGAAGGTAGCTTTGACACAATAATGGTACTCTGCATTCTCCTGGTATTGATAGTTCTTGGGAGTCACAGTCTCTCTTCCCCTGAGTTGGCCAGATTTGTCAGAAACATTTCTAGAACATGCTATATATATATACACACACACACACACACACATATATATATATACACACACACATATATATATATACACACACACACATATATGTATATATATGTGTGTATATATATACACACATATATATATACACACACACACATATATGTATATATATGTGTGTATATATATATGTGTGTATGTACATATATACATACATATATATATATAGACCATTCTGGAAGACCTGGCCATCAGACTGTGGGGTTCAACTCAGATGTAAACTCTGTGGTAATTCTCTATAAGTGCTAGGGAATGGTTTGGGCTTTTCAGTAATGTAGGCTTTCCTGCTAAGTCTATCAGGACCATACTTCAAAGTTCTAGGAAGCATGTTGGCTCCCATTCATCACCCCCTCTCCATTATCCCTAATACCACTAGCTCTACATGCTATCCCTCTAATGATCTACTGCTACTTGGTAGTCAGAGATTTATTCTTACTATGTGCCACCTATAT
The DNA here is from genome assembly GCF_000151845.1 of Pteropus vampyrus. Taxonomy (NCBI): domain Eukaryota; kingdom Metazoa; phylum Chordata; class Mammalia; order Chiroptera; family Pteropodidae; genus Pteropus; species Pteropus vampyrus. Next base: position 6,559,097 of record NW_011888862.1, read on the forward strand.
TCTTCATCCAAGAAAGTGGCAGGGCTGTTCCTAGTGGTATCATTTGTTAATCAAATTCACACAAATGAAAATTGTTTGGAATTTGCCAATTCTCTTGGCAATACGGGTATTCAGAAAATAAAGGAAAACAAGGCATAAACAATTGAAATCTCCATCTTCGAAAATATGTACATATCTTAATAACAGTTAAATAAATCCAATCTTAGCTTGGCAAGTTTTTTTTTCCACAGGTTAACTTGCTTTGAAAAAAATAAGAAGAAGAAGAGGAAAAATGTATTCACAGAAAACAAATCAAGCATTTCTTTTAAGTAACACACTTTTCCTCTGGTTCAGCAGTTTCTAGAGTTGCTCCCTAATCCCCAGGTGAAAAGCGTTAAAGTGACTGATACAAAAGCAAGTCTCCTGGATACCCCAGCCAATCACCAGTTAGAGGGACTCGGATTCACCTTGGAAAGAGTCCTATCTGGGTGCCCAGGGACAGGGAGAGGCGGTATACACCTCATATCTAGTTTTAATCGTAAATATTCTGTAGATTTGAATAGACATTTTTGCAGAGAAGATATATGAATGGCCAACAAGCACATGAAAACATGCTCAATATCATTAGTCATCAGAGAAATACAAATCAATATCAGTTCACACCCACTAAAATGTCTATAATCAAAAAAAAACAGACAATAACAAACACTGGTGAGGATGTGGAGAAACTAGAACACTCGTTGCATTTCTGGTGAGAATGTAAAATGGTACAACCAGTTTGGAAAATAGTTTGGCAATTGTTTAAACTTGAAAACTAAATTTATCCTACAACCCAGCAATCTTACTCCTAGATATCCATTCAAGAAAAATGAAAACTTATGTCCACACCAAGATTCATATGGGAATGTTCACAGCAGCCTTGTTCACAATGGCCAAAATGTGGAAACAACCCAAACATCCACCAATTGGTGAATGAATAGATAAAATGTGGCACAGCCATAACAACAGAATACTATTCAGCAATAAAAAGGAATGAAATGTTAATGATGCTAAGTGGTAGAAGTCACATGTAAAAGGCCATTCTATTTGTACAAAATATCCAGAAAAGGCAACTTTATGGAGACAGAAAGTAGATTAGTGGTGGGCTGGGGGGGTGGGAAGATAGATTAACTGTAAATGGGCACAAAGATCTTATGGAGGTGCTAGAAATGTTCTAAAACTGGATTATGGTGATGGTTGCACAACTTAGTAAATTTCCTAAAAACTAAATTATACACTTAATATGGGTGAATTTTATGGTATGTAAAATATACCTGATTGCAAGCATTTAAAAAATAAAAATTTCAAAAGAGTTACATTTTACCAGCACAAGCCCCTCCTTTCTCAGCTCCAGTGACTGGGGTCCCCTTGTGGTGCTAAGCCCCATGAGGCCCCTGGAATCCACTCATTTCCCTGGAGGGGTGGCATGGGTACCTTCAACTGCACTGGCCAGGTTTCCACCACTCTTAAACCTGAGTGGATGTCTTGCAGAGATGCTGGTCCATCCAGGGGACAATTTCCACCAAATGCCTGCTGCATCTCACCACAGAAGATAGACCGTTCTTACACATCTCCAGGTTACCCTGGGATAGGTGCCCTGGGGGAAAGGATGGGCATCCTGGGGGAAGGGATGGGATTCACGGTCAGGGGTGGTGAAGGTTCTCTTATTCTCAAGCAGTTGGCGTCCCGCTCTTATATCAGGAATACTGATTCCCTGAGGGTCCTTCTATCTCCTTTTCCCTATCATCCTAGTTTGCTCCATTTTCTTTCTTAAAAAAATCTTTTCTAAACAGTCACTCTGCATACCAAGTACTACATTATTTATTATTATTAACTTTACAAACGCATGGCACTTAATCAATGCTAGCTATTCTTCTGTTTTACAAGTATTAACTCATTCGATCCTGTAACAAGATGAGGTATATACACTGTTTCTAGCCCCATTCCAACAGATGGAGTGACTTGTCCAAGCTCATCACTGCAGAGCCAGGATTCAAACCCAGACCATGCTCTCCAAACAGTCTGTGCTCTTAACCAGTATATCATGCTGCTTCTCTGAAATACCATTGTGCTTAATTCTGCAAATTATCTAGTGAAGTTAGTACTTCCATCTCCATTGAAAAACAAAAAAGACAGCTAGGATTGGATCACATATTTTGCATTTTCCAGCTAAGGGCTTTTATTCCATTGTACTGTAACTGCCTCTCCCAGGCTTCTCTTCTACACCAGCGTTTCCCAAACTTGAGTAAGCATGGGAATCCCCTGGGGAATAAATCTCCTATTCCTGGGCCCTACCCATAGAGCCTCTGATTCAGCAGGCCTGGGGCAGGGCCTGAGAATCTGTACTTCAAACAAGTTTTAATGCTCCTGGCCCAAGGACCATACTTTGAGAAGCCCTACTTTATACCAAGCCACTCAAACTAACCTCATCCCAGGAGATTTTGTAAAGTGATACTAATATCAGAAAACAAGATTTTATTATTAAATTAGCCACGGGCTGCTGAGGCCAATGCCAAGGGCTGAATAGTTTGGGCTCACACATTCTTTGTTCTTCCTCCTGCACTTATAGATAGGGATAGATCATCCCCAAAGAATTCCTATGTGTGTTCACACTTGAGTTGCACTGCTCCAGGTCACCTCTGAGAGCCAATATTTCATTTTGGAAATCCAAATTTCCATTGGGCTCCCACTCACTATTATATACTTAATAAAACTCAAAATGCCTGCATTAGCATCAACTGCTGTAAGGCTTAATGCAGAAAGGCCAGGGATCTGGGGTCACAAAGACCAGGAGAAACCTCAGGTCCTTTCACTGAGACTTGAGACTAAGTCGTCATATGTAAATATGGTGGTGATAAGTGTCTACCTCAGGACTTTAGTGTGCTGTGATCTCAAGCTTATAGAAGTGTCCAACACATATAGACACTCAGAAAGTGTTATGACATGACTAAAACTCTGTTAGGGAAGAAATGAGTTCAACCACGTGGGAAAGAGATCCCAAATGATGGTGGCTTAAATTAAACAAGACAGAAGTTTATTTGTGACTCACACATAAATACAAACTGGTGTGGTGGTTCCATTTAATGAAGTCATAGAAGACCCAGGCTACATATCTCTTTTTGATCCATCTCCAAGATGGCCCCTCCCCAGACTCACATTCCAGCAAGCAGGAAGGGGGACATATCACTTCTCATATCCCAATGGCCAGAACTTAGTCATATGGCCACACCTAGCTTTATGGAAGGCTGGGAAAGGTACCTTACTGCAAACCAAGAGTTTTATCATTACAGAAGAAAGGGAGAGTAGATACTAGGGGACAATTTGCAGGTTCTATACATATATTTCTTTGCTTGATCTAAAATAGGCCGGGATGCCAGGGAAGGAAGTGAAGAAACTGAGAGGACTAGTACAAACAAAGCAGAGTTCTGGTCCTTAGGAGGAACACAGGCCTGAGCAGGGTTAAGCATGTTGGGAGCAGGAAATGAGGCAGAAAGACAGATGAAGAATATCAGGTCAAGGCTGGATGGCAAGCCACAAGGGTGATCTGATACTCAGCCACAGAGTGCTGATGGACAAGCACTCAAGTGTCTTCAGGCCTTGACATGCTGAGCCATCCAAGCTACAGGGAGGAGGGAAGCAACTTAGGGCCTGGATTTGGACCAGGCCCTGACCTTCCCATGAGCCAGATCTCCCAGATCAACACCTTAGCCCAGTCACCATCAACTTTAGCCTGAACCTGAGCAATGAGTCCCCCAACTTGTCTCCCTGTCACCCTCTTCTGGACCATCCTCAAATCTTTTGTGACAGTAGTGATAGTGGACTTCCAACTGGTTCTGATCTGGTTCCCCTGGCTTCAGAGAAGAAGCTTCCCCTTCATGACCCATTCCCACCCAAAGTGGCCAAAATCCACAACCTGCCATTTGGAAGATAACAAGGGTCCAGGACCCTCTGTCACTGGGTTGGTGGGGGACTGCTCAGTAGTGAGCCCTCTCCTCAGAATTCCTAACCCTCAAGATGCAGGATCCTTTTACTGCCATCACTCTTCCCTTTCATATATAGATTCCCCCTCTGCAGCCTCCACTCCCTTCTTCCCCCAGTTCCCAGGTTCTTAATGAGCTGCACATTAGAATCACCTGAGGAGCCTTGAAAAATCCTGTTGCCTGAGCCTCACCCTAGACCAACTGAATCGGAATTGCATCGAAGCCCCACAGTCAGACTCAAGTGACCCCAGGTGGAGCCTGGACATCTGCGGTTTAAAGAGCTCCTCAAATGCCACTAATGGGCAGCCAGAGTCGAGAACCACTGCCTTATTAAAGAATAAGTCACTCCCAAGGGCCAGGAAACAGATTTACAGTTCCACAACTAGACAATTGTTAGCAGAGAGGAGTTAGAACTCTGATCTCCAGGATGCCTATGTGATGAGCAATAAACTAGCCCTTTTCTAACTTTAAAATGCAAGAGTAACTAAAATTAGGGGTTTCTGTTAAAATCTAGATTCTGATGCAGAAGGTCTGGGGTGGAGCCTAAGAGTCTGCATTTCTGACAAGCTCCCAGGTGCTGCTGGTCTGCAACCATACTTTGAGTAGCAAGGCAATAAGCTATGTGGCTTTCAGAATCAGAGGAAAAACAGAGTAACCATGAGGGACACTAATGTCACCCCAGTGCATAATTAACTTTCTAAGTTCAGCACCCACAGACTCTTTATTCCCTCCCAGGAATTTGGCACCCCTTAGAACTTTGAGGGTGTGAGGCCTCTGATACAATGCGGAGTAGGGACTCTGGCCTTGACCCATTTGTGTTTGGGCTCCCCTATAACTTAGCTTCCTCCAGTCATCTCTGCCTCTGGGTTTCTGAGACCCAGATGAAGGCAGTGTTTCCTCCTACCTTTGACCTTGTTCACGCTAAACTGGAGCTCAGGTTTGGGGTCCAACCTCCCTCACCTCATCCTGTTGTATGACCTCCTGTTCTCATGCCTCTGTTTCTAACTGGCTCTGTGGAACTCACTCTTTTCCTGGTTTTTCAATACTGCCATTGACCTTGGCCCTTCAAACCCAGATTCTGGCCCTAAACTCACCTTGTTTTAATAGAATGACTTAGTCAATTTCAGAGTTCTGTGCCTTTAAGACCAACAGAGACCTTTCATAGCCTTCAAAGGAGAGTCCATGTAAAACCAAACACTGTCCACCCAAATTCACTGGCCTGACTTTGTCAGTTCCTTCTCTCCTATCTCCATCCATGTCGGTGTTCATTCCAGATTCATCCCAAAGACCTTGCTTCTCACATTCAAACTTAATTCTCCTTACTCGTGCTTACCTAGAGTCCAATGACTTGGCTTGGCCTTCCTGTCTCTCCGTCTCTGGTGTCTCGCCTCAACCCATTCCCTATGTCTGGCGCTATTATTCCCCTCTTGGCATTGAGTATTTGAAGCTCACAGCTGAACAGCAGTAACACCTATCACCATGTGAGCCATGATGCCTCCTCTTCCTTGCACCTGGCCCCACCATCTCCTTTACCTACAGAATCCAACCAGGTAGAACAAGACATTACTGTGGCCTGCAACCCAAATAAGCACCACCAGATGCACTAGCTTTCGATAAGTAAGCCTAATGTTTTTGTAGTCTTATGGAGAAGTGATACAATACTATAATGACCTAAGATGTAACACTGGGGGAAACTGAGTAAAGGGTAAAATGGGATCTTTCTATACTATTTTTGATACTTCCTATAAATTGGTAATTATTTCCAAATAAAAAGTTTTAGAAAAGGTGGAGGAGGGGAGAAATATACAAACTTTAATGTGCATACAATCACCCGAGGCACAGAACTCTGAAATATTAACCTGAAGATTCAGACACAGTAAGGCTGGGGCAAGGTCTGACTCTGCATTTTCTGACAAGCTCCCAGGGGATGCCAGTGCTTCTCACAGACCTTCCTTTGAGTATCAAGGTCATGGAACATGCTTTTCTAATGAAATGTTTCAGTCAGCCAAAAATTAACATGCTTTTGTAACCACACAAATTTCATTTCTTTAATATAGGTTCTTTTCTCTGATTTAAGCTGCTTTTGCCCAGATAATGGTATTGTGACTCACTTGCTTCTTTTTCCCACCCCCATCCTCTATATGCTCCTTTAATCATTAAGCCTTAGGACATAAGATTAATCGAGCCTCAGGATTTTTATCATGAGGACAATAGGTTTGGATTGGACTTTAGACTAAGGACAACATCTTGGCTTTAGGTAGTGTTTCAGCCTCAGGCCCATCGAGGCAGAACAACAATCCTACCAGTCATGGGGACCAGACCACAGACCATGGGGACCAGATGTGATGGCACCATGGCTGATTCCAGATCCGGACAATGATCAATTACCTCATCTCCTTCCAATCATCCAATCAGTAGCACACTCGACCTTAATCTCTCAGTTTCCACGGTTGTTAATTTTTTCCCTATATAATCTGTACTCCTGAGATACTCGGGGAGCCAGGCCTTTGAGCAATAGCTGGCCTGTTTTCTCTGGGACTTGCAACTTTCTAATACAGTTCACTTTCTTTGCTGCAAAACCTACGCACATCTCTTTTCGGGTTATAGATGCACACACGCAGACGGACTCCTTTTTACCCCAACAACAGTTTCAGTTTTAAGAAATAGATATCTAGGTCCATTCAGTACCCTTTGCACAACTCCTAGCTGGGCACAGTTACTGTCTAAATAGATCCTACCTCTCCCAGTTTATCTCCATTATCAAGTATAATAGTTCTTTCCCACTTGCCCTGAAGTCTTACAATGGAATCAGTTACCTCCCAGTTGAGTCTCTCCCTCAACCAGAGGTGGCCCAGGCACCTCCCCTTGACACTTTGGGCCCAACAAATGGGTTATCTTGACACTCCCTTGGGCCTTGGCCATAGGAATAAGGGTCTACCTTCCAGAAGTCTAGGCCCTTGTGATCTGAAATTTCCCCAGCCACCTATTCCTTTGGGAAAAGGGCTATGCACCCCCATGTAGCATTAACTGAGGCACTAGCCAAGCAACTGGTGTAAGCCTGGCATGAGGGGCCAGACCTAGACTCAGCCTCTTACTGTGGCAGACAAGATGGGAGGTCAGAATCTGGCGGGAACCTCCAGGAAAGGCCATGACCCTCTTCAGCCTTCAGGTTTGGCAAATTCAGAAACAGGTGAAAAGGACCCAGAAAAGGGATGCAAACAGCCTTTGATTGGTTGTTATCTACAAGTGGGTGACAGGTGTGACGGGTGTGATGGGTGTGTTGGGTGGAAGTAACAAGGAGGCTGCAGAAAAGACGTTCGCTGCCCCTCAACTGTTCTATCTTCTTCCTAGATTTGGTATGAATTCATATGTGCATTCAGTGCCTCCATAGAAAATTATTCCTGTGACAGTTTGCTGCTGACATCAACTTTATAATTAAAAATAATCTCAAACCCCTAAAGTGCCCATCAATGTATTAATGGATAAAGAAGATGTGGTGGCCCAGCTATAAAATAAGTATGTCCTAGGGATGTGATGCACAGCATAGGGAATACAAGTAATAATACTCTATTGTATATTTGAAAGTTGCTAAGAGGAGAAATCTTAAAAGTTCTCGTTACAGGAAAAAAAAATGTAACTATGTACGGCAATCAATATTAACTAGACTTATTGTGGTGATCGTTTCACAAAAAATACAAATGTCGAATAATTATGTTGTACTCCTGAAACTAATGTTCCGTGTCAACAATATCTCAACTTTTTAAACATAAATAAATAAATGAGAAATGTATGTGAAATGCTTGGCACATATTTTTAAGTGTACAATTCAATAGTTTTTAGTACACTGGAACATGTTTAATGCTCAAAAATATTAGATGCTGTTATTACTATTGTTGTTATTATTGGTGTCACATAATCACTAGACTGTGGGCTCCAAATCTTGTGCTTATCCATCTCTGTTGCATATTGGTTTGATATGATTTCAAATCCTCTCATTTATGACTTAAGTGAAGTTGTTTTAATCCACCTGTTTATGATGAAGATCAAAAAACAGTTGTTTGTAGAAGTGAAGTTGTCTTGGTATGAGAATACCAGCTGCCACGGCCCCCACCCCCACCGGAGCTTATCGATAAGAATATGTGGAGAAGCCACTGTGGCAAGGGGACACTTACACAATAATACTGAGAGCACGTGAGGACTGCTCACTGGTCTGGGTAAGGTGACACTTTGCTGATGGAAAACAACTCTGAAGATCTTGAGACACTTGCTCTGCCCTGGCCAAGGCGACTCTTTGGTCAGCAGTGGTGCTAACCCGGGCAGGACTCTCAGGCAGAGAAGGGGCATCTGTTCCAGCTTGGAGGAGGCGCTCCTCATAGGCAGTGGCACAGCCAGGCACTAATGCCTGGAGTGATACCCCTCAAAGCAGCCAGCCTGCCCGCCAACGTGGCCCTTTGTTTCCTAGCAACGTGCTCCAGCAACAAGGGACCCAACTCCACTGGGAGTCAGCTCACAGTTGGTTAAAGCCATCTCTCCTGAGAAACCAAATTCATATAAAAAGGTACACCTCGAACTAAATTTGGACTTTATTCCTTTCACCTTCCCTTGCGTGGAACAATAGCGTGAGTAAGCTATCATTGCTTTGGAGTATGTTGTTTCTTTATTGGCTTATTAAGAGACATTATCTAGTATGCTTTTGGCTTGTGAAATTCCCACAGTGAATCTGTGTTAAATAACATGCTAACAAAGACAGATTCAATCTCTAAGCATAACTTTGCTGCCCAAAACAAAATCAAAACAAATTCTGAATCCTCATAACACCTAGTACTGTCCTTTGTACATCAGAAGTGCTAAATAAATGAAGTGATCTGCATAATCAAAAAAAGATGTGGTGTATATATTACATATGTAATATATACAAATACACATACACAATGAAATATTATTCAACCATCAAAAGAAAGAAATCCTGCCATTTGCCAAAGCATGGATGGACCTGAGGGCATTATGCTAGGTGAAACAAGGCGAACAGAGAAAGACAAATATTGCATGGTATCACTTATATGTGGAATCTTAAAAAAGTCAAATTCATAGAAACAGTAGAAAAGTGGTCTCAGGGGTTGGTGGTAGGGGAAATAGGGAGAAGTTGGTAAAAGGTATAAACTCTCAACTATAAGATGAATAACATTCTGAGGATCTAATGTATAACATGGTGATTGTAGTTAATAACACTGTATTGTATAATTGAAATTTGCTCAGAGAGTAGAACTCAAATATTCATACACACACAAACATTTTAAAAGATAAATATGTGAGGTAATGTTAATTAACTAGATCGGGGAATCCTTTCACAATGTATACACATATCAAATTCTTGCCATGTACACTTTAAATATCTTACACATTTATTTGTCAGTTATATAACAATAAAGCTGAAAAGAACATAATCTCTGCTCATACTTGAATATTTTAAAGGCACCGAATCCGTAGCAACCATTTATAAATTACATTTAACTAGAGACTAAAGGAGAAAGTTTAAAGGTAATCTCTTGGCAATCATAAACACAGAATTCATTTATATATATATTAAAAATCATGTGCGCTTATTCAGTAACCTCTTATTTTAATACCATGTCCGGAAGAAAGAACCTAAAAATTAAAATGCAAGCAACTCGTTATAAGCTTTCGAGACACAGATCCCCCACAACTCCAAGACATCAGTGGACACTAGATGGTGACACAAAGAAATTAACCTACAAATGAACCAAATCTTTGGCAAGCCTAGTACTCAAAACCCATTACAGGAAAACCAATTCTGGAGGTTTTGGAATGAAAATTAGAAAATTAAAAAAAAAAAAACAGAGGAGTGGAAATGATCTGGAATGGGGCTCCTCTTAGCACTTTAGACAAGGTTGATAGATAAAAATCTTACCGGCTCCCAAATATGCTACATTAGCAACTATTTGAAATGCAGAAAATAAGCTCTCAGAAAATTACCACATAAAACACCACATCTCTCTGAATGTCCAAAGTAAAATTAAAAACTTCAGTTAGAGAATAGCTTGATACTGAAACATTGGTTGAGCAGGGAAATTTAGTCAGCAATTAACTTGATTTTGAGAGGCCTAGGCTGGCCACATAGCCATGTTTACATTTTCCCACATTGTACCATGCTATGAATTCCAGTTAAACTCTAGGTCCCCATGGGGGCAGGGGCACAACTTCCCTCTTCCCTGGCCTCAATGCAAGTGAAGGCCCAGACACAGAGCCAAGCATGGAACAGACTGGTACTGAATCACCACTCACTTCATCCCCAATACCCGCCCTCCAGAACCCCGGGGGCAAAATTTGCAGCCTTTGTTATTGAAAAACTCACTTCACTACCAATCAGAAGAAAGAGACTGTAATGGAAAAACAGCTTCTTTATCCTTGCTGGTTCTTAGCTTTTACAAGAGTTTGTTTATAGTGGAGTATAAATTAACCCAAGAAATTGAAATCGGATATAGTTCAGGCCTCTAAAGGCGACCTGAGTGGGCGGCAGTGATCTGGGAAAGGCTGCCCTGTCTTGTCACAATTCTGGGAGGGCCTAGGCATGGGGCAGACTAACTGAAATGCAGCCAGCATCCTGCTCCTCCTGGTCCTCTGGCACCCCAGCACTGGGGCTGTGGCCACCAGCCTGGATGAAAGTGGTGGTGGGAATCCCGACAGCACTCCTGCCCCTCCGCCGCTGAAATCAGAAAGACTCTTTGGAATTGCTAGTGCCAAACTTCTTCACAGAGAGATAGAATTCAGAGTCCGCCACAGGCAAAATTATCAAGCACACAGAATTTGTCTCTTTCAAATCTGTCTCACTCTTTTCCAGATAACGTTTGCTTTTTAATAGCTGCTTCCAAGGCCTGCCCCCAAGACCTCCCCTCACACACACAGGAGGAGGCTACTCCCTCAGGTGGGGCCAGCCCTGGAGAAGTGATTGCTGATTGCCGGAGCCCCTTGCCTTAGGTTCTGCAGGGAAGCCCTGACGAGAAGAAACAGGGTCCATGCACTTTCTTGAATGGGCAGCAGATCTCCGAAATGAAATCCTCTGGCGTGATCAAGTGAATACGTTCACTCATAGATTAAACCCCCAGAACGCAAAGATAAAATATATTTTGCCAGATAGGAGAATGGATATACTTTCTGGGATGCAAACCATTTATCAATCCCAAGAGCTCTTTCAAAGAGACACTAGCAAAAGTAAAAAGTGAAAATCTACTTGACAGACAAGAGAACGGGCTTTTACTGCTGGGACTTCTACCTTGACAGCATCATAGAAGAGGATCTCGAAGGAACAAATAATGCCAATCAAGGCTATTTAGGAATGAAGAGATGGGCAAACCCTTTAACTGATGCATATTGGTTCTAATCAGCCCTTGGAGCTGAAGACTGCCAACTTGTTTCTTTTTCCTTTCTCCAATATTGGTTTTCAAGCCTTTTATTTGCCAGGTCTGGGATAGAGTTGCCAGCAAGTTAGACCCAACGCTTGCCCTCATGGACGTCACGGCCAAACAGAAGAGATAAGCATGAGGAGAGGTTGGGGGAGCCAGCAGTGTCACCCCCAAATCAGAAACTCTCAAAGTGGGGCCTCACATCTGTGTTTTAACAAGCCCTTCAGGATTCTGATGCATGCTCAAGGGTGAGAAACACTGCTTTACGCAGAAAAGTTCATGACCTTTCAATCTGTGAGTCCCTTAGTCCCTTAACATGGGCTTTACACACATGATTTCATTTTATAGTCCCAGGGGTAATACTAGCCTGCAAGGTAGATGTATTGCTTAAGATAATGCTAGCTGCTGTAATGAATAAGCCTAAAATTTCAGTAGCTTAACACAATAGAAATTTATTTCTGGCTCACGTTATATTCCCACACAGGTATCCATTTTTGGCAGTGCGAAGAGAAAGGACTCTGACTCATTCAATTATTGAGGGATTTAGGCTAATGGAAGCTTTACCATTTTCATCACTAGGCTTTCAATGTCACCTGGAAGTCAACATGGAGCCAGCAGATGGGAGAGGAGAGAGTGGAGAATGCACCTCTTCTTCAGAGATATCTCAGCTGGGAAGTGATACACATCACTTCTACTCATATTCCATTGGTAGAAACTAGTCAGATTGGCCTCATTTAGACACAGATGGTATTGAGAAATGTGGTCCCTGCCTGGAAAGTTGCTTCCCAGTCGCAACTGCATACTCTGGAAGGGTTGTGTAAATTTTTGATGGACAGCTGTCATCTCTTCTATGGTAAGGGATACAGTTTTGTAGATGAACAAAGGTTTAGCTGGATAAAAAAATTCACTGCAAGTCACATAGTTTGTAAAGCTGAAGTAGGAATTCAAACCACAGTCTATCTAACTCCATAGCCCTGCCCTTTAGAATACCTCATCACCATGTCCATGGTCACCCTCTGTGCAAGGCTGAATAATGCCTTTCTTCCCAAAAGATGTTTGTATTCTAATCCCTGGAACCTATGATTACATCACCTTACATGGCAAAGATTTTGCAGACGTGATTAAATTAAGGATCTTGAGATTATCCTGGATTATTGGGGCGGGGGGCAATGTAATCACTAAGGTCCATACAAGAGAGAGGGAATAGAGTTAAAATCAATGAGAAAAAAGGAGATGTAGTAATGAACCAAAGGGTGGAGTGATGTGTTTTGAAGATGGAAGAGGAGGCCACAAGCCAAGGAATGCAGGCAGCCTCTAGAAGCTGGAAAAGGCAAAGAAACAAATTCTTCTCTGAAGTCTCCAGAAGGAATACAGCCCTGCTAACCTTGATTTTAGGCTTTTCTCCTCCAGAGCTGTAAAAGTTTGTGTTGTTTTAAGCCACTGAGTTTGTGGTAATTTGATACAGCAACAATAGGAAACTAATAACCCTCTCAGGGCCATAGTTTTCTGTTGGATAACTTGGTAACCGACCCATTTTGGCAAGGCCCTGAGATCTCTCCCCTCCATTTTTCCTCAGTTCCACCCAACAAGAAGTCCTACCCTCCCCTGTGTCCTCCCAGGAGGGACAGAACTGACAAGGAGAATGATGCCTCCTCATTATCAGAACTTTACACATAGTCAATATGCCAATCAAGCATCATTTAAAAAATATTAAGAAAAGATAACTAACATTTTAAAAGTTCTTGAAAATACCAATTCATGATATTTTTAAAAACCTCAGAAAACTAGGAATAGAAGAAAGGTTTTCAACTTGATAATCTACCAAAAACCTAAAGCTAACATCATACTCGATGGTGAAAGACTAAGTGCTTTCCCTCTAATGATGATGTTCATTCTCACCATTCTTATTCAACATAATACTGGGAGTCCTAGCAAGCACAATAAGGCAAGAAGAAAATAAGATGCAGCTTGCAAAGAAAGATAGAAAACCAATCCCTGTTAATAGATGACATGATTGTTAATAGATGACATAAATAGAAAATTACAAGAAATCTACAAAAAACTCCCATACAAGATAACCATAAAAAAATGACCACGCTATTTATATATACTAACAATAAACATATGAAAACCAAAAAAATATATAATAATAACCATTTACACTCACTACAAAGAAAATTAAATACTTATGTATAATCTGAAAATTACAAAATGCTGATGAAAAAAATCAAAGAAGACCGAAATAAATGGAGAGACATACCATGCTCATAGATTAGAATACTAAACATAGCAAAGATGTCAATTCTCTCCAAATTGAAGTTTATAGGCTCAGTACAATTACTATAAAAATCCCAGCAAGGTTTTTCGTAGACACAGATAAGACTGTTCTAAAATATATATATAAAGGCAAAGGACCTAGAATAACTAAAACAAAATTTTAAAAAGAATAAAATGGGAAGAATCACTTTACCTGGTATTAAAACTTACCATACAGCTACAATAATCGACAGTGTGATGCTGACAGAGAAATAGACACACAGATCAATGGAATAGAACAGACAACCCAGAAATAAAGCCGCACTAAAGTGCTCAATTAATTTTTGACAAAAGGTGCAAAAGGAATTCAATGGAGGAAAGACAGACTTTTAAACACATGGTATTGAAGAAATTAGACATCTATAGGCAGAAAAAAAATGAACCGCGACCTAAGTTTCACACCATAGGCAAAAATTAAGTCAAAATGGATCATGGACTTAAATAAAAAATAGAAATCTGTAAAACTTTTAGAAAAAAAATTAGGAGAAAATGTTTGGGATTTAGGCTTAGGCAAAGAGTTTGCAGGGTCGGCAACAAAAGCACCATAAAACAAAAAAACATATAAACTGGACCTCATAAAATTAAATACTTTTGCTCTGTGAAAGACTCTGTTAAGAGGATAAAATGACAAACTATATACTGGGAGAAATTATTTGCAAACCACATATACAACAAAAGATTTATACCCAGAATATAGAAAGAACTTTCAAAATTCAACATTAAAAAAACAAACAATCCAATTTGAAAATGGGCAAAAGACATGACCAGATAATTCACCAAAAAAAATTTTCGGATGATAATTACACATATGTAAGGATGTTCAACCTCATTAGCCATTAGAGAAATGCGAATTAAAACCACAATGAGTTATCATTACATACCTATCTATTAGAATGTCTAAAATAAAAAGTAGCAGAAACACTAAATGCTGGTGAGGATAGAAAGAAAATTGATGACTCCTGCATTACTGGTAGAAATATAAAATGGTATGACCACTATGGAAAAGAGTTTGGCAGTTTCTTATAAACATAGATATGTATTTACCATACCCAGAATTGCACATATCCCAAAGAAATGGAAACTTATGTTTATTCAAAGACCTGTACACAAATGTTCATAGCAGCTCTATTCACAATAGCCCAAAGTGGGAAACGACCCAAATGCATTTCAATAGGTGGATGGTTAAAGATATTGTGGTGAATCCATACCATGAACTACTCCTCAACAATAAAGAGGAATAAACTACTGTTACAGGCAACAACTTAGAAACCTCAAGGGAATTATGCTAAGTGAGAAAGCCTATCTCAAAAGACTACCTACTCTGGTTTGATGTATATAACATTCTTGAAATAACAAAACTATAGAGATGAAGAACAGAGTGGTTGCCAGAGGTTAGGAATTGTGAGGGAGGGGTGTTGATGGAAGGGCTCTATATTACGATTTCGATGGTAATTACACAAAGCTACACATGTAATAAAATTTCATGAAGACACAGACACACAAATGAGTACAACTGGCAATATCTTAATAAGCTCTGGTTTTAGTACTGTACCATAGTTAAGCAAGATGTCGGCATTGATAGAGATAGACTGTAGGGTGCACAGGACCTTCCTGTGCATATCTTTGCAACTTTCTGTGAATCTATAATTATTTCCAATTAAAAGTTTACAAGTAAAAAGAAAAACAAGAAAGTTTTTGACAGTTTATAAAATGATGTTATGAGCATCATTTGATCTCACATGAGTCTCACAATGCAGGAGAACACATAGGGCAGATTTCAACCCCATTTTACACATGGACAATGAGATGCAGATGACCAGTTGTCCACAGTCACCCAGTTGCTAAGTGATAGTGAAAACAGGTAGTTAACCTCACCCTTAACGATCACCCAATCCAAAGCCCTCTCTCCCTTCTTCCCACAGAGCAGGCATGAATCTTAACGTCAGAAATGCAACTGCACCAGAAATGCCCCCACTTCCTTATATTCTTTGAATCAAAGTAAGTCCAGTTCTAAATACCCATTCTGTTGTGCTTGTAGGAAGGCCAGTCTTTGGCATTATTGGGTTCCCTTCCTCCCCTGCCCTGGAGTCAAACAAAGATCTGAGAGGCTTCTGTAATAACCCAAGAAATAGGCAAAGAGTATCTTCAATTTACCATGATAAGAGCTACCATCATCATTACCTTAGTACACATGGTACAGAGAATTCTGGAGTACCCAAGATGCCAAACCTTACTAAGGCACATTGCCCTGGGGTGTGTAAACCAAGATGCTAAAAGAAGAGACAATCCAAATAACACTGTTGGCTGTTTCCTTTAATGAAGGAATCAGTACCTCTCCCACTCCATCCATCTCATTAAGAGACAAGTTTCTAATAAAATGTTACTTCTTACATTTAATAATTATTTATGGTCACATGAGACAAATTTTAAGCAAACTTGTATACATGTTTTGTTATCAAGATATATGATAGAATGCTCAATAAAAGACTTTCGAGAATAAAAATACATTACATCAGGATAAAATTCTGTGGGGGAAATGGAATGGAAAAATAATTTCAAAGAGTAAAAAGAATGATGCAAAATTTCTGATTGTTTAAAAGCTTGTCTTATACTTTTAAAATGGGTGATGGTGGCTGTCATATCATAATGATATTTTGATTCCAGTAGGTATAAGAGTATTACTTTTAAAAATTGATAGTTACAATATACTGGCTATTACATCCTTTGGAACTATAATATTCAAACATAAAGATTTCAAGTACCAACATTAAAACTATGAGGGAGAATGCAGTTTTTCAAAATTCTTAAGGGATATACAAGGAAAAACAAGCTTTGGAAGACCACTAATTTAAACCAAAGTTTCCTTCACTGTGATACATAGACATCTCTTCTCATGAAAAACAAGACAATTTTACATGGACCAATGATGATTCATCAACTTCACTTGCCCAGCATTTACCCCTGCCTGCTTCTCTACCATCTGCCCTTCACCCTGTCCTACTGTGAAACTCTTCAGCATTCACTCTGCAACCCTCTCCCAATAGCCTCCTATCTCTACCCTTTCTAGTGCCCTCTCTTGGTCCTTAACACTGCCTTCCATTGGCTTTCTTCTTTAACCACCACTCCACTTTAATTCCAGCCTAGCCCTCAGCCTCCTCCAGCCTCCCCTCTATAGCTCTTTCCAAGATGCTTCTCTTAGCATCCCACAGTCCTTTACGAGTTACAGCCTGCCTACAATCCCTCAGCCCTAGACCCTGTTACCTACTTGTACATGGAAATGGACAACCTTCATGAAGATGGTTTAGAAGTGACTGAATCTCACTGCTTTAAACATAAGTCACGTGGATCTCAATAAGATGCTTGACCAAATCCCTCATTACATCCACATGGACAAATATAGAATATGGCTAGATAAAAATACAGTGAGGCGGGGTCATTTATCTGGAGAGATTTGGAACTAGGTCACTACAAATGTGGTGGTATATGATCGGAGCTAAAGGAGAATACAGGCAATTAGGTGAGGGGAGTAGAGGAGGAAGAGATCTCTGTGGGCTTGGCCATTTAGGGAAGCTTACCTGGAGAAGATAGGCTGATTCAGGTATCAGTCACTGCCCTGTTGTGATTCTGTCCAAGATGTCTCCAAAGGTCACCCAGATACATTGAGTTATTTCACCACTTCTCAGAACTTGCACATGCCAGTCTAGGACATGTAGATGTTCTCCTGATATTCTTCATTGTAAAACCTGGAAATGATAAACCCCATGGTATTTAGTGACAGTCCCTGTATTAGTCAGCTATTGCTGCATAACAACAAGCACAAAAATTTTAGCATTCACAATATGCATTTATTTCTCACATACTGGTAGGTTGCCTGGGTCTTTGGTGAACTAGCTTCAGTTCAGCTAGGAGGCCCTCCTTCTAACTGTAGATCCAGCTGGGATTGGTTCCTTGCAATGGGTTTGGCTCTAATATCTTCCACATGGGTTAATTCTTGGGCCAGGGCTGAATGACCAGTAGCTACCCAGGGGAAGCTCTTTTTAGGAAGATGGCAAAGGCATGAGAGAGGGAAAATAGAAACATGTGATGTCTCTTAAAGTCTTGGCTCAAAACTGGACTTGTGTTGCTTCTTCCCTCATTCTGTTATCTAAAGTAAGTCTCAAGGCCAAGCCCAAATTTAAGGGGTAAGAAGGAAAGCCACTTTTGCCTTTTGTAAGAGAAAATGCAGTTACAAGGCAAAGGGCATGGATATAGGGAGGGGCGTAGAATTGAGGCTAATAAGCTAATCTCCCACAATCCACCATCTGCCTCCTTGGGCCCAGAGAGACCATCTAATCATCTAGCCTCATTCTGCCTGGGTCTTGACAGGACTTGATGATTCTTGCTATGCCTTTCCTCAAACCCCATTGCACAGTTCTTTTCATGCCAGAGAAGTTAGCTGCCAGAGACCTGACCCCTCACCAGCTCTTTCCAAGGACTATACCTTTGTTTCTGATCCCTTCTACATTCCATCTAACTGAAGTCCCAGTTAATTATGCTCTTTGCACCTAACACTGAATATCAGCAATTCCCACAGGCCAAAAGCCAAGCCATTTCCCCAACTAGGGTATAGTCTCCTTATTTCCTTGCATGTTGCTAAAAATCAGATCAGGGATGATTCTGTGATACATTCTACCTTTTCTCTTCCCTGAAGAGACTCCATCATATTTTGTGTTTACCACATTTTCTTTTGCCTTAGACCCTGTTGGACCTCAGCCACCCCCAGGTGGGCCCCCTGCATGCTGTAAGGCCAATGCCTTTTTATAAAGTATGTGTGTTAGCTATGGTCTGTTGGCACTCGGCATCCACTCCCACCTCCTTCCATTATGTCTTACTGTAGTAATAAATCTGGAAAGCTAAACACTATATTTTTCAGACTCTCTTGCAGCTAGGCTTCTGTACATGAACAGGTTTCAGCAATGGAAAGGCATACATGAGGCACAGATCATCTTCTTGCTACTTTTCTGTCTTTGAGCAGAGATATGAATCGTTTCTGAAGCAGATTTCTAATGTTTAATTTGCATCTCTGGGATGTCAAGAGGTGCACCAATAGTATCTTCCTGGCCCCTGGTTAGGGTATTCCAGTGGCAGCCTCTGATTTCCCACCTTCCTAATTGTGACAGGTAGAATTTCTTTGGGTCAGTCAGTTCTGTGATGTACTGGCAGTCATTCCTGCTCACCTAGCCTTTCCAACAATATGGTAAGCACCTGATTCTCTGAACTCAAGAACTTTCTTTTTAAATACCTAAAAGTGTTTGTTTCCAGCACTGAACCGCAGTAGATACTGTACGGTATCTCTCCTGGGTTTGAACTACAGTAGCATCCAAATAAGTAAAGCAGGTTTTTCCAAAAAAAAAAAAAAATGACACTTGATGTACACCTGTGAGCAGAGGTTTTCTAATGAATGTTGCCCAGACAGCATTCTTTACTCAGATGAGCCAAAGACACAAAAAGCAAATGTGATCAGAGCTTCAGTCAGCAAAGAAGGAGAACGCATCATGACTAGGCCTAAGGGAGCCAGCCTCAGGCTGCTCCCATTCCAACATCTTCTCTTTCTTCTGTTTGGCTGCACCTTGCAATGGGGCCTCCTCTGATGCCCTTGAACTCTCCGGGCTGATGCTAGGAGACTCTAGACCATTCCTGTCAGACCACATAGACAATGCCAAAGGTTAGTCACCACCCACGGATAGTCCTCAGAAATTACAAGAACAGCTTCTCTGTAATAAAGACAGGGGAAGGATGGGGGGATTGAGAATGATTAATGGCCCCTTCATAGTTGATGGAAAGCAAGTGTGATCTGCATTTTGGGTGTTGATATTTTCTCACAACACAACATTCCCATATGGTAGCAACCTGGGAGATAAAAACAACAGCCTTGTTCAAGGGAAAGAAGGAGGTCTGTATTCTTCAGTTGCTTGGGAAGAGAGCATGCATTTGGGAAGTGTTGCCATGGGGGGCCGTGGGTTCCTGTGGTGTTTGGCAAAGTTGGAGTCTCTGGAAAGTCCAAAGGTGATATCTTTAATAGGCAGCTCATTTTCTTTCATCTTCATGGTAAGTATCCAATCCCAAAGGCAGTTCTTAAAGGCAAGACACAGCAGGTAAGATGAAATGAAGTCCCCATCAGACTTTGCTGCTAAAACTGAGAAGGGAGAAAGGCTGAAAAATAGCAGCATGGGCTTCTGCTTCTGTAAGAGGAATTGAAAGAAACACAATGAAGAGGAAAGCTGGTGGGGAGGAAGGAAACAAAGGAATAGAAGCCACAAAGCAGGAATGTATGAGCAAGATGCAAACAAGGCCCATGTCCATGGGACTCCCATGGGGAGAAGGGAAGTGCTCCAGTGAAGGGGCACAAAGCTGCAAAGCCAAAAAGAAAGGTATTTCAAAATGTGCCCTCTCTATAGTCACGTTGCCTGGAAGGCTCCCAAACATTGGGAGCCTAGTTTTAAACAGTATGATTTTTTTTTTTTCAAGAAAAAGACACACACAAAAATCTGCTGAATACTTCCATGGCACTCATCAAAATGCCTAGAGGCAAAAAATTAGGCAAAAGACTTTTTAGATTTTTTTCTCTGGTTGTAAAAGTAACACATGTCTATTGTAGAAAATACAATTATATAAGAAAGAACAAATATTCCATGCAGTCCCATGACTCAACTATAACTGGCGCTTTGCTGTATTTTCTTCCGTGTGGATTTTTCTAAAAAACATGAGGTCATCCAGTATATGAAGTTATATATCCCAATCTCTTTACTAAACATTGTGTTGTTTTTCTCCTTATCACTAAATATTCTTTAAAAACATGTTTTTTAACTGACTAAATTAGTATTCTTTGCATATAAATATTTCGTAATTTTCTTAGGGTAAATCCCTAAAAGCTGAATTACTATGTCAATGGGAATGTTTACTTCTAAAGGTCTTAATGCTTATTGCCAATCGTCTCACAGAAACTTTGCACCAATTTACATTCCTAGCACATTGCATAAGGGTACACTCAAAACACTTTTTGGAAAAAAATAGCCTGTCTCAGGCAATGTGGTGCTATTGTGGAACTCTATGAAGAAGTCTGAGGTTTTAGTCCCAGTTCTGCTACGTGTCTTTGGGAAAGTCCATTCACCTTTGTATGCCTTAGTTCAGTTACCTTTAGAAATACTTCAAGCACTAACATTCTTTGAAATTGTGCTTTTTTAAACTGAGACATCAAAAAGCATGTCACGTTTTATCCAATTAGTAAAATATCAAAGGCATGACAGTACTGAATGCATGCTTTTATTATTGAAAATTTGTTAAGCATCTGTAATTGGTCAAATTTAATACTCCTAGGAATAGTCACTAGAGTAAGCTATGAAGGGAGGGCTCTGCATCTGTTTTCTTCACTGTCATATCACCATGCCAAAATGCATGCTGGGAACATATTGAGTGCTGTATAAATACATGTTGAATGCAAAAATTGATTCATGGGGACATTTTTATTAACTGGATGTAGCCAACCAATATAGTTATTGGTGCCCCGCCAATATCCCCTTGGCTTATCTGAAGGTCACCCACAGCTTTGGTGGACATTTCCCATACACACTGGCAGATTCCAGCCTCAAGCACCTGGTCTCTCTGCCTGAGGACTTTATCTTAGCCACAGTAGCATTCTCTGTCCATGCAAGACAAACTGGAAATGCTGGGGAGCTAACACCCCCAGGAGTAATTCTCAAATGATGAGGGCTGGGAGTTAGTAAATAAGTATTCTGACATCCTTGTCCTCTTGGTGTGACGGTTGTGAGTTGCAATTTACAGTCTTTGAGAGAAACCTTAGTAGGACTGAACCCAATTGCTCACAACAGTAACCTGTTTATCAACACACCATCTTTTCCTTGCTCCTTCCTAGTGCTTCCTGGGATCACCTTCCAAATCACCACTTGCACCTAAATCTTGATCTCCGAGTCTACTCTTGGGGGAACGCAAACACTATAGTTGCTGTTTGCAAAACTGTAGCGTATGATTTCAGAAACATGCTCTCCATTTTAATTCCTGAGGACAGAAATTAGACTAGTAAACTCATTCACTTGATGTAAGTGGAATTTTGTGACTGTGTGTGTGTGTCCCCAGAACAGCCTTAGTCTTGAGGTTGATTTGAGAACAGATGCCAGGAAAGAAAGCAGGCAGCTAATTATATTAGAGAATTCAAATGGAAGAGTTTATTGCAGCTCTGAGCTAGAGAGGAATCGGAACCTATTTTCCTCTGCCTTGGGGAAGATGTTGGCACCAGGATGCCAAACACTACATATCACCTATATGAGTCATTGGAACAAGGCTACCAACGCTCATATTTTTCTGAATCTCTGAGGCTGCTATCACAGTGCTGAACACAAAGTCAGTCCTCAAGTAAGAGTCAGCTGCCTGAAGCACTATTTGGGTATTTGGGGACTACCATATAGTAATATCAGCCAGGATTTTTGTTGCAGAGAACAGAATCTATTCTATCTAGGAAAAAAATTAGAAGAATGTAGATCTCTGAAAGGCCAGAGAACCAGTTTAGAGGCCATGCCATGAAGAACGATGCCACAAATTTCACCAAAGACTGGTCTGGTGCAGACGCCCCAGCCACCTCCTGGGCAGCATCACCCATTAATGCTGAACCAGTGTCTTGCTGCTGCCGGAAGCTTGCTCTGCCATCCTCACACTCGTGGATTCCATGCAGTATCATCGGCTGATTCCACGTCAAATGCTGACCTGTATGTGTTTAACTGGATGAACCCTGATCTCTAGCTGCAAAGGAGGTTGGGAGAGTGAGAATCTTTCTTCTGTTGTGGGGCATTCTCCAAATATAAGAAAAGTGTTCAGAAATGCTAGGTCAAAAAGGATCTCCACTGCACGTCTATACCCGTCACTCTCCAGTGCCTTCCTCCACTGCTATAAGCTGGTCCCAACCCTGACTCTGTGAGCTCTAGCAATCATCTGCCTAGCTGGTGGCCTCTTCATACAGGCTATATGCCAAGCACTCAATCAGACAGCAGAGGTTGGAGGAAGAGCCACAGTGAGTGGTGAAATTCCCAGGGGCCCTATCATCAGGGTCCCTGATGAGCTCAGGGACACATCCCTGCTACTACTTAAACTAGTGCTGTCCAATAGAAATATACTCTGAGCCACAAACACAAGCTACACATGTAATCTTAAATTTCCTAGTCAACACATAAAAAAAGACAAAAGAAACCAGTGACATTTATTTTCATAATTTTTTTATTCAACCTAATATATCAAAATACATTTAAACAAGTAGTCAATATAAAACAAATTTTGAATAAGATATATGACCTTTTTCTTCACACTGTCTTCAGAATCAAGTGTGAACTTTACACTTAGAACACATCACAATTCGGACTGACTACGTTTCAAATGCTCAAGAGCCACATGTGGTTGGTGGTGGTTCCCATGCAGACCTTACTTTTAGGATGGCAACACTCACGTTGTGCCCTCCTTGTCTTCAGCTATGAGCCACCTGCCATACTTGAGGTTAGGGCAGCCCTTCAGAGAATGCGTATTTCTAAGCTGCATTGTGGTTAAGAAGCACTGTGTGATTGATTCTGTTTAGGAGTTGAACTGAATCATAGAGTTTCTCTCTCCTAGTCCTCAGTCATCCTGGCTCCCTGAGAAGTCTATGATCCTATTCCCCATCTACTCTTGCCAGCCTGCTGCTCATCCCTCGATGGGCTGCGGACAGGGGAAGGCAACCAAGGCACTCACCTCGGCTGCCAAATTTAACAGGATATCAAAAAACTCAGTGATCAAGATAAATATTTTAATGCAATATTTAAAAAACTAAAAGTAATGCAAAAATCTAGGACTAAGATAATATCAAAAATTTAAATGATGACAGGACCACCAGGGCTGGGATGAGGGTGAGGCAAGAAAGGTGGGTCATGCAAGTATGAGGACTGTCCTTCCGAGATCAGAAGAGATCAGGCACGTTCAGGGTGGCATGGCCGTAGACTGATGGGTACATATCTAAATGAATGAGCAAAAAAAAGTCCTTTCTGACTGGTTCTTTATTATTTCATCTCAAATTCAGTTTTAATGAAAAGCAGTAACATATTGGTTTGACACAATTACAATCAAAATCCCATTGGAATTTTTTTAAATTAACAGATTGATTCTAGTGTTTACACTGAAGAATAAGCAGGTGAGAATAGTGAATAACATGCAAAAAAGACTTCTTTTGATAGTCTGGAGAAAATAATCACCAAGAAACCAAGCCCTGTTTGGTTTTGGCTTCTTGGCTGGGCAGCCCTCAGCCCCGGCTCCCACAGAGCTCTCACACAGCAGCTGGCCAGAGTGGGGCAACTCATACTGCCAGGAATCCTCTCCCTCTCCCAGAACTGGTATTAGCAGATAAAAAGGGGTTAAACAGTCAGTGAGGGCCTCCAAGAGGTTAAGAATGAAAATAATGTTCCCAAAGTACTGCCTGTGCCCCAAGGAGATTTTGAAATAGAGAGGCAAATGCCAGCAGTTTTGGCCCCCTAGATTTTCATCCATAGACCACCCCCCACCCACCCCCAAGTCCTGGCCGCCTTGCCCCAGCCTCTCTTCTAACAGCATCTATTAGGTCACTCTCATGTCTCCCACCTCCCAACCACATCTGGTTGCCCACACAGAGGGGACCTCAAAGCGCAAGCCAAGGACAGAGCTCTACCTGGTCTAACTCTACCACTCAAGCTTTTCCCCATCCTAACACCCTGTCCTCTTCCTCATCACGTATGCACATGCGCACGCACACACACACCCATTTCCCTCTTTCACGGTCCATCTGTCCCAGCTAGTCCACTTGTTGCTCTTTCTCCCTTTCCCATCACCCATGATGCATTCGCATTCATGAACACACATTTGTCAAAATTCTTCACTGCAGGGCCCCCTTTCTGCAGAGGGGGTCCTGAGATGCAGGGGCCAGAGGCTGAGAATGGTGCCATCACTCACACCAAACAGGCTGTAAGCTTAATGAGCTAGACCATCTGGGGAGGTGCAGGGAGGGCTGTGTGAGAGCAGAAGCTTCACCAGATTACTGGTGAATGGAACGCTGAGCTACCAAGGACCATAGGTATCTTTGGGTTACGTGTGAGGATGTTGGTGCTGAGCTTCCTTGTCAAAGGATTTGAGTGACCAAAAAAAGGGGCTCTAGGAATCAACCTGGCAGAACTTTACTGCCATTTGTGACATGGATGGACCTTGAGATAATCATGCTAAGTGAAATAAGCCAGACAGAAAAAGTTGCAAACCTCATGATATCACTTGTATGTCAGATATAAACCTAAAAGCAACAAACAAACATGACAAACAGAGACTGAGACTCATGGACAGGGACAATAGACTAGTGGTTACCAGAGGGTAGGGGGTGGGGGAGGGGTGGGGAGTGGAGAGGGGGCAGTTAGATGGGGTAAATGGGGTCAAATATGTGGTGGCAGAAAGAAACCTAACTATGGGTAGTGAACGTACAATGCAATATATATATGCCTTACTACTTAATTGTAATAAATAAATAAAATTAAAGAAAAAGAAAATTCAGGACCACTACTGTCAGTGGAAGGCCATGTCCCAGTATCTCAATGTTATACTACACCCTCATTTCCTCTACCACCAGAGGTATAGATGGGACAGGAGACAAAGAGCCAGACTCTTTCCTCTAGGATGGTGTCTTAGCCCATTTGGGCAGCTTTACAAAATACCAGACCGACTGGCTTATAAACAACAGAAACTTATTTCTCACAGTTCTGAGGGATAGGAGGCCC
The DNA here is from genome assembly GCF_000151845.1 of Pteropus vampyrus. Taxonomy (NCBI): domain Eukaryota; kingdom Metazoa; phylum Chordata; class Mammalia; order Chiroptera; family Pteropodidae; genus Pteropus; species Pteropus vampyrus. The sequence continues at coordinate 6,584,636 of NW_011888862.1, forward strand.
AAGATCAAGATCAATGTGCTGGAAGATTCAGTGTCTGGTGAGAACCTGTTTCCTGGTTAACAGACAGCCATCTTCTTGCTACATCCTCACATGACAGAATGAGCAAGGGAGATCGCTGGAGCCTCTTTTAAAAGGACATTAACCCCATGACGAGGACACCATCCTCATGACCTAATCTCCTCCCAAAGGCCCCATCTCCTAATATCACTTTAGGATTTCAACATATGAATTTTGGAGGGACACAAACATTCAATTTACAGCAGATGAGCACTCATTTCCTTCCTTTTCTTCCTTGAGGTGAAGAGGCTACCCCTTTGGGGGTGGCCTCCAGCTTCAAGCTTCCTGGCCTTCAAAACACTACTCTGCCATTATGGTTTCTCTCCAGAAAACAGCCCTGGCCCAGAGATACAAAAGCTCTTGGCTGCAGCTTGAGCCTTCCCTGACCTCAATGACTGTGACCCTCAGAGTGAGGCCCAGTATCTATGTCTGGGTCCAGGAGCTCTGAAGCTCACCTCGCAAAAATGCCCCAAGGTTTCTGCTGTCTCCTCCCACTCTCTTCAACCTCTTCCCCCTCAGTCCCCTCCATTCCTCTTCTCCTTGTGCCAAACTTCAGTACACAGCCCTGAGGCATCTGTGTCACCCACAGCCAAGACAACATTTATAAAAGAAAAGCTGACCAAAGAACAATTGCTAGTTAACATATATTACTGTGATTACTGAAGCAGTTCTATACTTTCTGGAAAGTGTCACTAGCTTGTTAAATACGTGTTCTTGTTCTGATAGGATACATCTCTCATTGTCTTCCTTTTCCCCTAAGACAACTGGAACTTTCCAGAACCAAGAACTTTCTGATATCTTCGTTAGTCTTTTCCTGTTCCAACAAAGGTTCCTCATCATGTATTCATATTGTCAGGATTTCACACGGTGCCTTATCAGCTGATTAATAAAGCAATGACTTTCGAGCTGATCTGTATAAAGATTTAATATGAGTTTCTTGTCTATATATAAAATGTTTACATTATTTAAAAAGCCTAACACATTCCAATAGTTGTAAACAGAGTGACACCACCACAAACATGCAAGTTGTACATATTTTTTTCCAAACATTGGAATGAAGTGTCTCCTGCTGCCTCTGAGAGTATATCTGAGCTTCTTGAGAATGAGCCATTGATCAGAAAGGGAGCACCTAGTGAATTGTAAAACCTATCCAGGCCTGCACACATCTGCTCACATACCCAAGAGGGCACAGAGCTGAGCCTGGGTGCTGTGCACTTAAGAGCTCATCACAAAATGACAGGTGAACACCAGGAACGGAGGCAGCATATTATAGGAATAATCACTGAAAGTGTTTTTCTTTTCTGCACTTCCTGGTAGGTAACTCTCATCTGGATGGCCAGGGGCATCCCCATTGCCTTGAGGATTATTGAAGGTGGAATGCAAAGAGAGGATATTCAGATTTTACTGTACAAAATAAGACCCGGAAGCCTGTGGTGGAAGGGAGGGGTGAAACATCATGAAACATCATTTTGAAGGCAAAAGCAGGATTGCTCGAGAGGAAAATCTCTCAATAGAAAGAAAAGGGCAGTTTGCACCCTGCCCAGAAGGGCAATTCTATTACTGCAATATAGCCTACCCCATCTTGACTAATATAATATCTGGAGATAGAGGGCAAAGAGCCTAATGGAAGCGGAAGACAAGTGTCTATAAATGTGGCCTAAACAAGTGTTCTCTAAAGTGATGAGATAGGTTTTGCAAGAGTATGTCCTCAGCTCGAAGTCAAACACCTCAATTTATGAAGCTGCACATAGAAGAATTTGACCAATAAAAAGACCAAGGATATCTTTCCTCTCAGGCTTTCTTGTGCATGTATGGCTGAGGATTTAAATATATCTGTCATTTGTCATTTAACATTCTTTCACATGATTTAAATAAAAGGCAGGTTCTATTCCAAAGCAAAAAAAAAAAAAAAAAAAAAAAAAAACAAGAAAAGCCAAAGCATAAAACCTATCCTTTTTTTCTTAAAGAATTTGATATCAGATGGAAAGAAATTCTTAAAGCCCTAGAGCTATCTCTTTGTGCATATCACGAGTCTACCCATTTTCTTCTTCTAGAATAAATTTTCCTTGTTTTGAGTCTGTCTATTCAGAGTCAAAAACACTATTAAAGACCATACAGTTTTCCTGATCAAATGTGCATGGGTTATAGAATGTGCCAGCTATGGAATGCACTTTGTTTGAACTTTAAACTCATTTCAGTCCTTGGTTTTGTTATCGTTTTTTCTCCATGTAATTTTCTCTAAGTTTCTACTCTGTTCAGGGAACAATTGAGAAGGTGGTGTGCAGTTAAAATTAAAACCTGCCACTTCCCACATAAAATATGTAAATAGTGCAATGCAGTTTGCATTTTTAAAGGCAATAACTTCAAATTCTCTTAAGTAGTTTAAGAAAAACCATGGATTAATTTAATCCAGTGACCTCTGACCCTTCACATTCCACAGGATTTTAATTCTGATTAATAGGAAGGATTAAACATCTGGATGTTTGGCCTCCCTCTAACATCTGCCATTCAGTTGACTTGGTTTATTATCTGCATATGGCTGAATGAGTCCCTTAATCTCATTCTTCAATTTCTATGAAAAGCAACTAAGATGGAAAATTTCTTCTGGCTCCTGCCTTGGTCAGCATTATCAGGATCAGACCATGAGGACGCAGGGAGATTGCAGAACTGAGGATTGTGGAAGAACTTTGTCATTTTGCTGATATGGTTTTTGAAATGATAATTACTTATGATACATAATTTTAAAATAATAGCAATAAATGTATTTTGTTAATTGGTATACATAAGCACTAATGCCTGCCCCTACATTTTCTCAAGTCTTCCAAGCTTCTAGAGCCACCCTATTCTTTAATATCAAATGTTCTAAGCCCCTGGATCCGTCAGGTTAAGCTATGCTATGCTGCAATAATGAATTAATTCCCAATTCTAAAGATTATTTCTCATTCCCATGAAAATCAATGTGAGTATGAGAAATAATCGGTTCTAGTTGAGAGGCTCTCCAAGTTGGCTTTTTCTCAAGCACTGATTAAGGAGTCCGGGCTCCTTCTACCTTATAAGTTTTCCATCCCATATATGCTTGGGATCCTCTGCCGGGTCCTCTGGATTTGGCTGGCTGATGAATAAAGTGAGAAAATGCAGAGGATCACATGGGATGGCTTAGGGGCCAGGCCTAGAAGTGATGTACATCACTTCCGCCTATTTCAGTTAGCCAGAACTGGTTATATGACCCCGCTTGGATGTAAATGGGGCTGAGAAATACAGCTAACTGGATGCCTAGGAAGAAGAAATGGGTTTGATGAGCATCTAGCCAATCTCTGCCACAGCCCCCATGGCATGCTCCAACAGAAACTACAGTGTTCTATTCCACCCAAATCTCCAAGAAGTCTCATTCACCTAATTCTATTTCTATAGAATATATAATTAGATATTATTATCATTAGATGTAGTATTTACATAATATAATAACAATGATTCAGAAATGAGGGTGATTTTGACTCTTCTACAGAGGATACCTGACAATGTCTGGAGACATTTTGGTTATCACAACTGGAGGGGATCGTAAACTTTGGCCTTCTGGTCTGGCATGTAAGAAAACTGGAAGTCATCATTCCCATCGTAACAATAAGAAAAAAGCTAAGGAAACTGAAAATCAACAACTCCTCTTAGAGCCATCAGAATATTGAGTCCACAGGGCAAACCACTGCTCCAAAATTTGAAGAGACAGACAGATAGATACAAAGAATTGCAGCTTACTCTCAGGAACAGAAACCACCATGGGAACCAGTACCAGGGTATAAAAAACTAAACTTTAATTGCAAAAATGCTGTGAATTAAAAACGCTAGGAGGCCCACGCTTTTGTGAGTTTTACCTCCAAGTTCTCACAGTTAAGATGGGGAGGGGGCAGTCTCCATGCGCTTTGAACTGGAGGAAGGGAAAAGTGGCCATTCTGAAATAAGCCCAGAGCATTCTGTCCTTCTTAACAAGACCTACTCTCAAGAAAAACTGTTTTGCCAGGGCCTTACCAACAGGGGTTTTACTAGAGCTTAAATGATGTGGGAGAAGAGAAATGCCCAGCTCCAGCCTCCTCTAGCCTTCCTGTATCACCTAAGGAACGGTGAGGGGAATGAAAAGCACTTGCGGAGGTCAGAGCCCAGGGGCACAGGCTCACTAAAGGACTAATACCCAATCATAGGGTTATAGAATGCATCCCGTCCCCTACACCCTCCCGCCATGTCAGTAGGGCTCTTGCATAATAACAGAGGCATACAACAGAGAGAACTACACATCTCAGGCTTTATTTAAGAAGAAGTCTCTAGAGAAACCCAAAGACAACAACAGATACAAAAATAAGAAAAAGGAAACCAGAGGAAATTTTAGCCTTTGAAACCCAAAGACAACAACAGATACAAAAATAAGAAAAAGGAAACCAGAGGAAATTTTAGCCTTTGACACCTACAGCCACAGCAAATAGTAAACATAGCCTAAATCCTGGCCAGATAAAACATAAAACCTCACACTAAAAGCCTATTTATCTTAGTTCTGTTTTACCCATTACATCATGTCTGGCTTTCTACGAAAAGTTAGAAGGCATGCCAAAAGGCAAAAAACACAGTGTGAAAAGACAAACCAAGCATTAGAACCAGATGCAGATATGGCAGAGATTTTGTAATTATTAGACTGGGAATTTAAAACAACTACGATTAAAATGCCCAGGGCGCTAATGGAAAAAGTGGACAGCATGCAAAAACAGATGGATAACGTAAACACAGAGTCAGAAATTCTAAGGATTGAAAGGAAATGCTGGAAATCAAAAACACTGTAATAGACATGAAGAATGTCTCTGATGAGCTCACCAAAAGATTAGACATGGCCAAAGAAGGAATCAGTGAGCTTTAAGATATGTCAATAGAAATGTCTAAAACTGAAATGCAAAGAAAAAATAGAATGAAAAGATACAACAGAATATTCAATAACTGTGGGACAATTACAAAAGAATCACATATGCATGATGGAAATACCAGAAGGAGAAAAGAAGAGGAAGAAATCAGAAGAAATATTTGAAGTAATGATGATTGAGAATTTTCCAAAATTAATAACAGACAACAAACCACAAATCCAGGTAGCTCAGAGAATACCAAGCAAGATAAGTTTTTAAAAATCTACACATAGGCATACCATATTTAAACTGCAGAAAATCAAAGACACAGAAAAAATATTGAAAGATGACAAAGAAAAAACATCTTTCTTATAAAGAAGCAAAGAGAAGAATTACATCCTACTTTTCTGAAGAACTCTTGCAAACAAGAAGAGTTAAGTAAAATATTTAAAGTAAAGAAAGAAAAAACCACCAACCTACAATTCTGCATCCACTAAAATTATCCTTCAAAGGTGAAAAAGAAGTAAAGACTTTTTCAAACAGAAACTGAGGGAATTTGTTACCAGTAGACTTGTATTGCAAGAAATGTTAAAAGATGTTCTTTGAGAAAAGGAAAACAATATAGGTCAGAAAGTCAGAACTACATAAAGAAAGGAAGAATGCTAGAGAAGGAATGAATAAAGGAAAAATAAAATATTCTATTTTTCTAATTCTCAATTGACGTAACAGTTTGTTCAAGATAACGATAACAGTAATGTATTGAACGAATATAGTTTACGGGTAAGTGAAATGAATGACAGCAATATCATAAGGGATGAGAGGAAGGAATTGGGACTAATCTGTTTATAAGGGTATCTGCACTACTCATAAAGTAGTACAATGCTATTTGAAAGGGATCTTGGAATAGTTGTAAATGTGTGTTGAAAACTCTAGAGCAACCGCTAAATAAAAATTAGAATAAGAAGTATACCTGATATATTAAGATAGAAGAGAAAATGGAATCATATAAAATGCTCAGTTAAAACCAGAAAAGAGGTGGAAGACCAAACAAATAAACAAAGGCAATGAATAGAAAACAATAACAACTCAGGGGATGCTACTGGAATCTAGTGGATAGGGACAAGAGATGCTGCTAAACATCTTTAAATGCATAGGACAGGCCCCCAAAACAAAGAACTATTCAATTCAAAATGTCGATAGTACTGAGGTTAAGAAACTCTTGAGTTATGCCAATGCCTCATCAACCCCATGAATTACATATTTGAAAATTTTCTTAGTAAATGCGGCAGATACAGCTGACTATATGATAAAATTCATGCACTTCCTTCCATGATATAGAATTGTTGCCAGGAAATGGCTTCTCAGCCAGGTACTGTATTTCCTGCATCTAGGTGGAGCCACATGGCTAGTTTTTGACAGGGAAATGTAAGCAGAAATGATGTGTGCCCCTTCTAAGCACAGGTGTTTAGGAAACTGGGGTGCCTTTTCCACCTTCTTTTTTTTTTCACTTGGCCACTAGCTGGAAGCAAAGGATTGAATGGTGGAGCCTGATACCCTAGGAGACAGCAGAGCCACAAGGCAGATAGAACTTTAGTCTCTGAATGACTGCACAAAACACTGTCTGCTGACCAGGAATTCTCAGTGAACTGTTATGATGGCAAGAAATAAATTCCATGTGTTAAATTTGAGGGCATACTTGTTACAGCAGCTAGAACCTCCCAAATACAGTAGATGTTTTAAAAGTCACTTCCTTCCAAAAGAATTCTGAATCACCAACATTAAAAACTTACTACTGAGGTAACATGTCTCTTTGAATCACTTTCTTCAATTGTTCAGGAGACACTACAGATTCTGTCACAAGAATTATGTTGTGAAGACTCCACTTCCTTTGAAGCTTTTAAATGAGACTTGGTTATCTTGAAATGACTATTGCACATCATTCTTCCTTATCCTATTCCCCCTACTCCAGATTAGTGAGATATATAGTACCTCTCTCTTATCACAGCTCCCAGTTAAACGCCTGGGAACCCCAGGAGCTCATGGGCTAGTTCGGCTTCTAGCTTCTCCACACAAAGAACTGAAGGTGCCATCTCACTCGCTAGCAGACCACCATTTGTTTTTGCTGTTGTAGAGGACATGGAATCCAGTAGAGTCTGGTCAGTCCTTAATACTTTGAATATTAAAAGAAGTAAGACTTTATCTATACCTAAACATACCATACCTAAAGCTATAGTGAACCATGCTAGACACACATGAGACACACACATGTGAGAATCTGGTATATACAAAGGTTATCATACTCATCAGTGGTAAACTAAAGGGTTATTAAACTCTCCCAGATCAGCTGGTTGACTAAATCAGAAAAAGAAATAGCCCAGAAGTTGGATTCTTACCTCACACCATACCACGACATAAATTTTTGATGGGTTAGTGTTTAAAAGAGAAACATGAATTGAAAAACAAATGCTTAGGTCATACTGACATGGTAATAAACTTTTAAAACACAAAAGCAGGAAAAGAAATCAATATAATCATCTAAAAATACCATAAATAAAATTAAAAGGCAAATGAGCGAGCAAGGAAAATATCTGCACTATATTAATATTATTGATCTAGATATTTTAAAAATCAGTTCCTTCTAAAAGATGAAAATCTAATGGAAAAAATAAGTGAAGGTTATGATAAAAACTTCACAAAAGAAGAAATACAAATGGTTAATAAACGTGTGAGAGAATGTTCAACTTCCAACTAAACGAATGTAAATTAAAACAAGATACTACTTTCACCTTTCAAATCGATAATTTAGAAATTGTACTACCATTTTGATTAACGTGCAGTTAGTTATATGAACATTCTCATAGCCTTCTTCAAGTACTATAAATTGGTAAAACTTCCTGAAGGGCAATTTGACAATATAGATCAATGGCTTTAGAAAACCACTATAAACTTGACCTGATGATTCTACTTCTAGGAATTATACTAAGGAGATACAAATCATAAAAGTAGGTGATGATAAATGTACAAGGCTTGCCCCCCTTCCCATTTTTGTCTATAATAGGAAAAAAAAAAAACAGGAATGACCTGGAAGAATGGCTAAATAAATAATGGCACTCTTATTTAATAAAACCTTAAGCATCCATGAAATAACATGTTTTTATTTAACCACGTGAGAAGATGCTCAGAACATAATGGAAATAAAACAGGATATAAAACTGTAGATTTCATATTGTGGTTTCATAGTGAAATGCATGGGGGAAAGCAGCGAAGAAATGTTAATAGTGGTCTCTATAGTGAGATTATGTGTTGTTCCTAGTCTCTTCTTTATTCTTTTCAGTGTTTATCCCCCACGTTTTCTATAATAAAAAGTTTTCACCTTTATAACCAGGAAAGAAATAAATGAAATGTTATAATTCTTTTTAGTTTTGCCATATTTCCACAGGGAAATTTTACTTTATTTGTAAAGCCGACTGTGTTTTTTCCAACTTCGAAGAGCCTGCACGCATTAAGGACTGACTCTAAGTCAGCTCTCTGGATGGGCCTGGTCAACTGCCACCTTTGTCACTCGGGCAGTTTCCTAGTTCAGTGTTTTCCATACCAGTCTTTGCTGTGACACAATTTGGAAGTTCTGAATTTTTGGAGAACTCAGGTGAAATTCCTCAGAAAACATATTTGGTCGGTAGCTACACACTCAATGAAGTAGTGGGAGTAATATGGAGTAATGGCAGGGAATTCTTTAGAAAGGTCTCATTTCACTTTGAATTATTTAGAAAGAAATGGAATGGGAGGAGGGACGCCCTTTGGTTCTAAAAATAAAAATCAGTTCAGTGTCCTTTTAAAGTCACTATTCCAGTCTAATGAGGCTGTGTGACAAATCACTCCAAAGTTTAGTGACTTAAAACAAGAATCATTTATTATCACAGTTTTCTGAAGGTCAGGAATTAGGAAGCAGCTTATCTGGGTGGTTCTGGTTCAGAGTCTCTCATGCGGTTGCATTGAGAGGTCAGCTTGACCCGGGCTGGATCAGGATTCACTTCCAAGATGGCTCGCATTCATAACCAGCAAAATTGGTGCAGGCCATTGTCCATAGGCCTCCGTTCCTCTCTCTGGGGGCCCTGCACAGAGCTACAGTGTCCTCATGGCATGGCAACTGGTTTCCGCCAGAGGGAGTGATCCAAGGCAGAGGCCCAATGCTTTTCAGAACCTAGCCTTAGAAGTCACACATTGTCATTTCTGCAATATCATATTGGTGACAGAGGTCAGTCCTATTGAGTGGGTGGGGGGGAAGGGGGCAGCAAGGGGGAATGCAAATACCAAGAGGCAAGAATCGGTGGAAGCCATCATGGAGGATGATTGCCCAGTTACCTATCCAGCATCCTGCCAATGCTCACTTTATGACAGTATCACAGACATTTGTTTGGGTGTCTTACCACCCACTCCCCATTGCCACTATGAAAGGAAGCTGACCCATCCCCAGTATTATTGGTAGAACTAATTAGGCTGATGTAATTACAGCCCCTTTGTGATTGCCTCAGAACCCCAGACCTAAGCCAGTTAGCACATGGCATTCTCCCAGCCTCCAGGATTATTCGGGGGTTGGTGTATGACCAGATTCGGGCCAATGAGGCACAAGAAAACAATTTGGGTTGCTGCTTAAAAGAGAGACACAAGAAAAGATGATTCCTGTCTTTCTTGGGTGTTTTGAGGAGTGGATCTGAGCCCCAGGTGTGCTGCAGCACCTACTAGCAGCATGAAAATCAAGTCACCCTATAGAGGAGGAGAGCTGAAACATTCTCAAAAGAAAAGAAGTCAGAGTCTTGATAGAGCCAGAGAGGATGATTGCCCTGCCACTGGGCTCTTCCTTTATTTGGGGCAATGAACTTCCCATGTTTTCGAAGCCACTTTAGGATAGGTTTCCTAGGGTGTGCAAACAAACCTGATTTTTACCACCTGCAAAATGAAGATATGAGGCTAAAAGAAATGAAGACAAATGTTTTGAAAACTAAAAGAAATTTTGGTCTTTAACATTAGGGATAATTGTATCTACTCGAACCAAACAAACCAAAATTTGGGACAGCTCCTCTGATATGTGGACAAGAGTAATTACCAAGCAGGTCTGGTCCAACATGTCCAGAACCAACAAAGGCTGTACAGATGACTGCTTTGCGGGTATAATTTCAGGAGTACCTGAACAGGATGTGGTGGTGTGGGTTTGGGGTCCAAGCTGGGGGAACTGCAAGCTTAGGGTTTCTGAGCTGTGGTGAAGGGCACCAGGAGGGTCCACACAAAACTGGTCTTCAAAATGGGCACCAAGTGGCAGCAAGAGGTCCACCACTTCTGGCCAGTGCCTGAAATGCCACAGGAGCCCCTTGATTTTAGGCCGAGAAGAGGAACGTGATGAAGCTTATCAGTCACTAGTATCTGAGTGTAATTTGGGAGTTTTAGCCCCTTCTGAGATTTATACGGAATATTTGCATAGAATAAGAGAACAGTGGAATGGCGGGGAGGGCTCCATGGCTCTTAGGTGAAGGGATAGAGAAAAGAAGTCCTGAAACCTGAAGCTCACAGACAACTAACTTTGCTGAATCACACTTTTGCAGATGGCAGAAAAAACTTGGCTGATTCACAGTTTTGCCCATGGCAGGCCATTTGTGTTACTCAGGAAATGTATAGATAGACTTGCCATATGCCAGGCACTGTTCTGAGTGGCATACAAACATTTACTTATTCCCTTTAACAACCCCATGAAATAGGTTTTCTTATCATCCTTATTTTACAGATTAGAAAACAGACACAGAGAGGTAAAGAAAGTTGCTCAAGGTCACACAGCTAGAAACTGAGGCACAAAAAGATTAGGAAACTTGCCAAAGGTCACACAGTCAAAAACCAAGGCATGAAGAGGTTAAGAAAGTTGCACAAGCTCATACAGCTAGAAAGGCACAGAGATGTTAAGTAACTTGCCCATGGTCACACAGCAGGTAAGTGGTAGTCAGGATCTGAATGAACACTTTGCCTCCAGGTCCCATGCTCCTAACCATGCTCTGCTGCCTGTTATCACATTTCAGTTCCTCTGCAGACTTGCTGCTAAATGTCCCCCAGTGGAGACATTTCTCTCTGCGTGATGGTTTAGCCTAGAGCCTTAGCGAAGCTAGAGCAGATTTAAATATATGTGGTAGTTATGGGTGGGTTTTCTACCAGGTCTGGCCCTCAATCCTGGGACCTTGTGTTGCCACAAACTTCGGTTCTGTCATCTTCAAGCAGCCTGAAAAACAGCCCTAAATTTGGGCTTGTTAGAAAGGGAGCTGATCACAAGGGACTCAGGCCAACCATTTTCTCTTTGCCTGAGCTTCCTGATCATTCCAGGCCTCTGCCCATCACACACCCTCCTTCTTAAATACTATCATCAGTGCCGGGTTGTTAGGGAGAAAAGCAATGAAGAGGAAATGATTATAAAAGTTACATCTGCTATTCAGGCAGCTGTTCTCTTTCTTCATTAGGACAATCAATCATTTTTCAACATCATTTTTGTAACTAGGGAAAGGCTTCATTTATTCTAAGACTAAGGAGCAGGAATGAGGGAATTAAATCCCACAGGTCTTTAGCTGATGGGATTTTTTTTTTTAATAGTCTGTCCTCACCAATGACCTAATTAGGCTTTCAGAGAATGATAGGCTCTCAGCTCCTGTCTCATCTCCATCTGTGCCTTTGCAGAAGGGGAGCTTTGCATCCCAGTAGCCCATGTCTTCTCTTCCGCCTTTCTCTTCAGTTTCATCTTTGTAAATTAAGCCCAGCTTTCTCTGACCTTCTGCAAGGGCTACTTGGAACTGTGTCATCATCACTAAAATCTTACAGCCAAGCTGTGAATTGTCATGGATACCTTAAGTCCTATTTCCGTGGAACCATAGAACTGGAAAGCAGGAAAATCACCCTTGTAATGATGATGAGCCACAACCATGGGGGCAGACTGCTCAGGTTCAAATATCAGCATTGCCCCTTACTAGCTATTTGACCTTGGGCACATTACTTAGCCTCTTGGCGCCTTGGTTAATGGAGATTAATAGTACACACCAATCTCCCAGGGTTGTCATGAGGATTCAGTTAATTAATAGTACACATAAAGCACTTAAAACAGTGCCTGGCCCACAGTAAACATAAAATTATAAGTGTCTCTATTATTGTTGTTGATGCTGCTATTGCTGTGATCTAGTCTACTGGTCTCTCATGCTTACTACCCTCTTGAACATCTTCCTCTTCAAACTCCCAAGCTCCAGATCAGCCCAATCCTCTGCCTTCTCCATGCCTATCTCCTGGCTGTTAAGAGCTTTGGGAAAATCAGACAAGTATGTAGGATGAAAACTCAGTCTTCAAGCTAAGCCCACTTCCCAGGTACTCTGTCATCTGTGCCTCTCTGCATCGGTCAAGGTCCAGGAAGAAAGATAAAGCACCACAGCGATTTCAGCAGAGGTAAAGCAGGAATTGAAAGTGAAATGGCAGAAACAGGTATTGGAGGATTCAAAAGGTAGACAGAGAATGCTGAGATAACAGAGACAGGAGCTGCAGGAATCAGGGACCACTCCTGGGATATGGAAGAATAAGGAAAGAGATTGGGGTATCAGAATCCTAATCTGATACCTCTTCCAGCCAAGCCCCACATCGACAGTTTCCTACCATATGCCTTCCTACCTAGACAGTTTGGGGGACTATATCAAGACATTTCATGACCCCTTCCAATACCAAAACTACTGGAGAAGATTTTTAAATCTCAATTATTCTATTATCTAACTTTTTTGAGTACCTACAACATGCCAATATGACTTACAAAGCACTTTGCAAAAACTTTTACATACAGCAGTGCATCCAATTCTCAAAACAACTGCATGAGAGAAGTAAGTGGATTAGACTCATGTCACAGCATGGGGAGCAGAGGGTGTACCGAGCTTGCTTAAACATAGATGTCCCAATTCCCAAGCCTGTGCACTTTACTGCAGTATTATTCTGGCATTATTTCAAACTTCATACAATAGGATTTTCGTTGTGGAAGGGACCATATAAATTAACTAGAATCCAACCCCCTTCTGAGGTGTCATTCCTTAGTAATTTATGGCATGGTCTTGGCAGTCACACAGATCTGAATAAGAGTTCCAGAACTGCCACTTAACTAGTTGTGTGATCATAGACATTTAATCTCTTTGAGCCTCAGTCTCCCCAACTGTAAAATGGGTATAATAATAGATACCTCCTGAAGATAAGATTGCTGTGAGGAAGAAATGAGATCCTATAAGAAAAGCACTTAGCCTGGTACTTAGTGTCTTTTAAATATTAGCCAACACTTATGTAGTATTAACTACATTCCAGGTACTCTGCAAGGGTACATTCAATTCACATATTGAATTCATCTTAGTTTCCATAATTACCTTATGAAGTAGCTGCTATTATAATCCCCATTTTCTGGATAGGTTAACTGAGGCACATGTCAGACACCAAACCACAGATCCAGGAAGTTCAGGGAACACCAAGTGAGATAAACATACACACACACACACACACACACACACACACACACACACACACACACAAAACTATACCTAAGCATATCATATTCAAAAAATCAAAGATAAACAAAAATCTTCAAAGAAGCCAGAGGAAAAATACATATTACTAATAGAGAAGCAAAAGTAATAATCGCATCCGACTTCTCATAAACCATGCAAGCAAGAAGAGAGTGGAGTGAAATATTTTAAGTGTTAAGAGAAATAATCTACCAACCTAGAACTCTGCATCCTTTGAAATTATCTTTCAAAAATCGAGAAATAAATATTTCATGAGACAAAAACTGAGAGAATTTGTTGCCAACAGACCTGCCTTTCAACAAATGTTAAAAGAAGTTCTTCTGAAAGGAGGAAAATAATATAGGTCAGAAATTAGGGCTGATATAAAGAAAGGAAAAGCATTGGAGAATGAATAAGAGAAGGTAAAATAAAAACTTTATTTTTCTTATTCTTAATTATTTTAACAGGTAACAGTTTGTTCAAAATAATAATAGCAACAAAGCATTCAATCATGTATATATACATATATACATATATATGCTCATGTATATAAGTGAAATGAATGACAGTAATGATAAAAGGCATGGGAGGAAGGAATTAGGATTATTTTATTATATGGTACCTGCACTATTCATGAAATGGTATAGTGTTATTTGAAAGTAGACCTGGATTTGCTATAAATGTATATTGTAAACTCTAGAGCAACCATTTAAAAAGTAAAATAAGAGGTATAACTTATATGCTAAAAAATAAGAGAAAAATGGAATCATGTAAAATGTTCAATTAAAACCACAAAAGACAGAAAAAGTGTACAAGACAAAAATAGGCACAAGAATAAAGGCAACAAGTAGAAAACAGTATCAAATATGGTAGACAAATCCAACTATATCAATAATCTGAACATCAACGGTCTAAATACACCAATTAAAGACAAAGATTGTCAGAGTGGATTAAAAAGCAAGACTCAACTATACATCATCTACAAGAAGCCCACTTTAAATATAATGACACATATAGATTAAAAGTAAAGTAATGGAGAAAGATATACCATGCTAACACTAATCAAAAGAAAGCAGGAGTAAACTACATTAATTTCACACAGAGCAGACTTCAGAGTAAGGAAAATTATCGGGGATAAAGAGGGGCATTACATAATGCTTAAGGGGTCAATACTTCAAGAAGACATAAAGGATATGCACCTAACAACAGAGCACCAAAATATGTGAGGCAAAAATAGAACTGCAAGGAGAAATAGATAAATCCACTATTATAGGTAGAGACTTCAACACCCCTCTATCAGAAATAGACAGATCCAGCAAGCAGAAAATCAGTAAGGACATTAGTTGAACTCAAAGCACCATCTGGCATCTACAGGCAAGGTCATCCAACAATAGCAGAATATACATTCTTCTCAAGCTCACATGGAACATTGACCAAGACAGACCACATTCCGTACCATAAATAAACCTTAATAAGTTTAAAAGAATAAAAATCATACAATGTGTGCTCTCGGACCACAATGGAATTAAAGTAGAAATCAGTAACAAAAAGATAGCTGGAAAATCCCCAAATACTTGGAGATTAACAGTACACTTCTAATTAACATGAGTCAAAGTAGAAATATCAAAACAAATTTTAAAATATTTTGAATTAAATAAAATTGAAAATACAACTTAAAAATTTTATGGGAGGCTTGGGAGGAAGATGGTGGACTAGGTAAAAGCAGGGTTCGCCTCCTCCCAGGTCCGCAGTGAAATTACAACCAAATTATAAAATAATTGACATGGAGATTCACCTGAAGTCCAGCTGATGGTAACATGTACATCTGATAATCTAAAGAAAGAGCCACATTGAAACCGGTACGAGGGGCTAAGTCGTGAATCAGGGCTGGATCCGCACCAGCAGGTGGTAGAGAATCACCGGGAGGGAGAGTGAGGCTGCAGAGGCTCCCCTGAAGGAGAGGGGGGTCCTGGCCTCATTTGGGAGCTCCCCAGCCCAGGGAAGAGGAGATTCCAGTAACTCTGACTGTAAAAACCAGAGGGGATTCCGGCCATCTGGGTGAGATGAAAGGGGACGGAAACCCTAGATGCCCCTTTGAAGGAGGCACACACAGGCTCTCTGACCTGCGGACACTCACCCAGAACACCGGCAGTGGGTCAGAGGCTCGCATGGGATTCATTCTGGAAAGTCTGCATTACCTGGTGCCAGAAGGAGGGCTAGAAGGACAGCCAACATTGTGCCTTAGTCCACTCCACTACCAGGCAATCTACAGACCGAGCCTGCGTGACTGCAGACCCCTCCCACAGGGCCATTAGGAAGCACTGGCCTGAGGAGATCAGCCTGCCCCACCCAACCTGCAGATTGCCAGGGGCTTTAGTTGCTGGATGGCTGCCACGCCCTGCGCCCATTCAGGGCCAAGCATTCGCAGCTGGTGGCCAGCGCTGTGAGCACGCATTTCCCAGTCAGGGTCAGGCAGATCACTGCTGCCAACACGACCTTGGGCTGATATCGGGGATCTTAGGGCCAGTGCCAGACAGCAGCTGGTCTTGCTGTGATGTGGGACTTCTGTGGGAACCAGTGGTTACCAAAGTTGCAGCAAGACTGAGGCTTTATTGATCTGATTGCCATTGTCTCTCTGGGACCCCACCCCACCCTACCCACAAATTGTCCCAGCCCTGCCCCTCCCCCTGGATCTCTCAACCCACACAGACAACAAACTTCGGCAAGCACAGGGCAGGCACTGTAGGGAAATCAGCGGTAGGCAGACCTCTGCTCCCTGCAAAAGTTGCAATATCATGTGCGGAGATCAAAGGGGTCTGTGGGATCGCCCCAGAGAGCAGCTGGTCTCACTGTGATCTGTGACTACAGCGGGAACACCCGAGGACAGAAGTTGCAGCAAAACTGAGGCTGCATTGGCTTAACAGCCTTTGTCTCCCTGAGATCCCACTTCATCCAAGCCACAAAGTACCTGCAGCCCATTGACAAGCAGCCTCTTGTGACCTACTTGGCTCTGGGGTTGTGCAGTCAGCACAGGCAACAGACCTTGGCTAGAGCAGTGAGCGCATTTCAGGGAAAACAGTTGTAGGCAGACCACTGCTGCCTGTACGAGCTACAATATCTCTTGAGGGGATGGCAGGGGTCTGTATTGGCCTGATGGCCCTGGACTCCCTGAGCTCCTGCCCCATCCAACACACAAAGTGCCCACCACACGGTAATAGGCAGCTGCCCCTACCCTGGGATGGCGCATTCAGGCCTAAGGGTGGCAGTAGCTGACTTTGCTATGATTGGAACTTCTCCAGGGAGCCACAGAGACAGCGCTGGCACGTAAACTGACACTGCAGTGGCAGAGGAGAATTTACTCAATAGACCCAGGAGACTCCTAGGTCCCTGCACCACCCAACACACGTATCACCCAGAGGCTCTTCCAGTTTCAAAGGCTTACAGGCAACTGACAGGCAGGGTCAGACCTGGAAGAGCACTGGTCCCTCTGCTAAACTGCCCTAGGTCAGAGACGGGGAATAACCAGACTGCTGCCTACAGCGCTGTCTCTTCCACTTACCTATAGATCCAACATAGGCAACAACCATCCATGGATCGCTTTGTACTTCCCACTGGGTAGCCCTGAGCAATCAAAAGCAGCTGCTGACCTTGGCCTATGGGGAAGCCTCTCCCAAGGGGCCACAAAACCATTGCATCTGGAGGCTGGCACCAGACCACAACAGAGCAACTCCTGACTAGCCCCATTAGCAGTACACACAAGGGGTGGTTGCAACAAATACTCAAGCCTGCTAAGGCAAACCTCACTCAATGGGGTCAGTCCCCACACAGCAACTCTTACCCTGTGGGTGCAGCCAGTTCCCACAATTAGTCAGCCTGAGTGTTAATCGCATTAACTGATGTACTAACAACAGTAAAGGCTTAGTGACAATAGAAGATCACACACAACCCACACAAAGATCATGTCCAGAGCCCCGCCACATAGGGGATCAGGGAGGGTACATCATTGGGCCAC
The DNA here is from genome assembly GCF_000151845.1 of Pteropus vampyrus. Lineage (NCBI taxonomy): Eukaryota > Metazoa > Chordata > Mammalia > Chiroptera > Pteropodidae > Pteropus > Pteropus vampyrus. The sequence goes on from NW_011888862.1 coordinate 6,602,128, forward strand.
ACAGGACACCTTCTACATTAGGCCATCTGGTTAAGGTTAAGAGATGAAACAAATATTCCTGGTGTGTAGAAACAAACACGGAGAGGCTAATAAAATGAGAAAACAAAGAAACATGCCACAAATGAAAAAACAGGAGAAAACTCCAGAACATAAGCTAAATGAAATGGAGGCAAGCAACCTCCCAGAGCCAGAGTTCAAAATAATGGTTATAAGGATGCTCAACTAACAGGGAAAATGGATGAGCATAATGAGAACATCAACAGAGAGATAGTAAGCATAATAAAGGATCTAGAAACCATAAAAAAGAACCAGTCAGAAATGAAAAATACAATAACTGAAATGAACAATACACTAGAAGGATTCAACAGTAGATTAGATGAATAGAAGATTGAATCAGTGAACTGGAAGACAAGGTAGCAGAATATACCCAATCAGAACAACAAAAAGAAAAAAAGAATTTTAAAAATGAGGATAGTTTAAAAGACAAAGAGAATCTTAAAAGCAGCAAGAGAAAGGCAGCTAGTTACTTACAAGGGTACCCCCATAAGAATGTCTGCTGATTTTTCAATGGAAACTTTGCAAGCCAGAAGGGACTGGCAAGAAATATTCGAAGTTATGAATAACAAGAATCTACAACCACCAATACTCTACCCAGCAAGTTTTTCGATTAAAATGGAATGTGAGATAAAGAGCTTCCCAGACAGGGAAAGCTTAAGGAATTCATTACCAATAAGCCAGTATTACAAGAAATGTTAAAGGGACTTCTGTAAAAAGAGAAGGGGTAACAAAGAAAATAGAAATACGAATAATAAAATGGCAGGAACTATGTACCTATCAGTAATCACTTTAAATATTAATGGATTAAATACACCCATCAAAAGACATAGGGTAGCCCAATGGATAAGAAAACAAGACCCATGCATATGCTGTCTACAAGAGACCCACTTCAGATTGAATGACTCTCACAGACTGAAAGTAAAGAGATGGAAAAAGATATTTCACGCAAAAGAAAATGAAAAAGAAGCTGGGGTAGTGATACTTCTATCAGATAAAATAGACTTTAAAACAAAGGCTATAATAAGAGACAAAGAAGGTCATTACATAATGATAAAGGGATCGATAAATCAAGAGGACATAACCCTAGTAAACATATATGCACCCAACAAAGGAACACCTGCATACATAAAGCAAATATTGACTAATATTAAAGGAGAGATCAACACTAATACACTCGGAGTAGGAGACTTTAACACCCTACTGACACCAACGGACGGACCTTCCAGGCAAAGAATCAACAAGGAAACAATGGGCCTAAAAGACACACTAGAACAGATGGTTTTAATAGATATTTTCAGAGCATTTTACCCCAAAGCAGCAAGATATACATTCTTCTCAAGTGCACATGGAACATTTTAAATGATAGACCACATGTTAGGACACAAAACAAGTCTCAATAAATTTAAGAAGACTGAAATCATATCAACCGTCTTCTCTGATCACAATTATATGAAATTAGAAATCAGCTACAAGAAAAAAAATGGAAAATACACGAACATATGGAGGCTAAATAACATGCTACTAAACAATGAATGGGTTATCAATGAGATCAAGGAAGAAATCAAAAGATACCTAGAGACAAATGAAATGAAAATACAAGGACTCAATATTTACGGGATATAGTGAAAGCAGTCCTAAGAGGGAAATTCATAGCAATACAGGCCTACCTCAAGAAACAAGAAAAAGCTCAAATAGACAATCTAACCTTACACTTAAAAGAATTAGAAAAAGAACAGCCAACAAAGCCCAAAGTGAATAGAAGGAAGGAAATAATAAAGATCAGAGCAGAAATAAACAAAATAGAGACTAGAAAAACAACACGAAAGATTAATGAAACCAACAGCTGGTTCTTTGAAAGGAAAAACAAATTGACAGACCCTTAGCCAGATTCATCAAGGAAAAAAGAGAGGATTCAAATAAATAAAATCAGAAATGAAAGAGGAGAAATAACTATAGAAACCACAGAAATACAAAGGATCATAAGAAAATACTATGAGCAATTATATGCCAACAAATTGGACAATCTGAAAGAAATGGACACGTTCTTAGAAACATACAATCTCCCAAAACTGAGTCAAGAAGAAACAGGAAATCTGAACCAATGAATTACCACCAATGAAATAGAATCAGTAATCAGAAACCTCCCCCCCACCAAAAAAAAGTTCTGGACCAGACAGCTTTATAGACAAATTTTACCAAATATTCAAAGAAGAATTAACACCTATGCTTCTCAAACTCTTCCAAAAAATTGGAGGGAAGGATCTCTAACTCCTTTTATGAAGCACCATTACATTGATTCCAAAACCAGACAAAGACATTTCAAAAAAGAAAACTATAGGCTGATATCTCTTATGAACACTGATGCAAAAATCCTCAAAAAAATATTAGCAAACCGAATTCAGCAATACATTAAAAATATCATACACCATGATCAAGTTGGATTTATGCCTGGAATGCAAGGTTGGTACAATATCTGCAAATTAATTAATGTGATACATCACATTAACAAATCAAAAGACAAAAATCATATAATCATATCCATAGATACAGAAAAAGCACTCAACAAAATCCAGCATCTATTTATGATAAAAACTCTCAGCAAAGTGGGAATAGAGAGAACATACCTTAACATAATAAAGGCCATATATGACAAACCTACAGCTAACATCACACTCAATGGAGAGAGGCTAAAAGTGGTTTCCTTAAGATCAGGAACAAGACAAGGATGTCCACTTTCACCACTTCTGTTCAACATTGTTTTGGAAGTCCTAGCCACAGCAATCATACAAGAAAGATAAATAAAAGGTATCTGAATTGGAAAGGAAAAAGTAAAACTCATTATTTGCAGATTACATGATACTACATAGAGAGAACCCTAAAGATTCTAACAAAAAAACTGTTAGAACTGATCGATAAATTCAGTAAAGTAGCAGGATACAAAATAAATACCCAGAAGTGCAATTGCTGGGTCAAAAGGTATGACCCATGCATTTTTATACACCAATGATGAACTTTCAGAAAGAAAAATTAAGAAAGCAATCCCATTTACGATTGCGTCGAAAACAACAAAATACCTGAGAATCAAATTAACCAAGGAGGTAAAAGATCTGTTCTCAGAAAATGATAAGTCATTGAAAAAGAAATTGAAGAAGATACAAATAAATGGAAGCATATACCATGCTCATGAGTAGGAAGAATGAACATCATTAAAATGGCCATACTACCCAAGGCAATCTCTAGATTCAATGCAATCCCTATCAAAATACCAATGGCATTTTTCGGAGAACTAGAACAAATAATACTAAAATTTATATGGAACCATAAAAGATCCTGAATAACCATGGCAATCTTGAGAAAGAAGAACAAAGTTGGAGGTATCACACTACCTGATATCAAACTATACTACAAGGCTACAGTAATCAAAACATGGTACTGACATAAAAACAGATATATTGATCAATGTAACAGAATAGAGAGCCCAGAAATAAATCCACGCCTAAATGCTCACTTAATATGACAAAGGAGGCAAGAATATACAATGGGTTAAAGATAGTCTCTTCAATAAATGGTGTTGGAAAAATTGGACTGATACATGCAAAAAAAAAAAAAAGAAACTGGACCACCTTCTTACACTGTATACAAGAATAGACTCAAAATGGATTAAAGATTTAGATGTAAAACCCAAAACTATAAAACTTCTAGAAGAAAACAGGCAGTAAACTCTGATATTACTGATACTAATTTCTTTTTGGATATATTTCCTTGGGCAAAGGAAACAAAAGAGAAAATAAACAAACAGGACTACATCAAACTAAAAGTTTTTGTACAGCAAAGGAAACCAACAAAACAAAAAGACAACTGACTGATTGGGAGAAGACATTTATAAGAGGTTAATATCCAAAAATATATGAAGATCTCATACAACTCAACAACAAAAAAAGCAAACAATCCAATTTAAAAATGAGCAGAAGACCTGAACAGATACTTCTACAAAGAGAAAATACAGATGGCCGATAGAAATATTAAAAGATGCTCAAGGTCACTAATCATCAGAGAAATGCAAATTAAAACCACAATGAAATATCACCTCATACCTGTCAGAATGGCTATCATCGATAAATCAAAAAACAAGTGTTGGCCAGGATGCGGAGAAAAGGGAACCCTCATACATTGTTGGTAGGATTGCAAATTGGTACAGCCACTATGGAAAACAGTATGGAGGTTTCTCAAAAACTTAAAAATGGACATGCCTTTTGACCCAGCAATTGCACTTCTGGGTATTTATCCAAAGAAAACCAAAACAATAATTCATAAAGATCTATGCATTCCAATATTCATATCAGCACAATTTACAATACCTAAGATATGGAAGCAACGTAAATGTCCATCAACAGATGATTGAATGAAGAAGTTATGGTTCATATATACAATGGAATATTATTCAGCCATTAAAAAAAATGAAATCCTACCATTTGCAATGACATGGATGGACCTAGAGGTTATTATGTTGAGTGAAATAAGTCAGAGAAAGATAAATACCATATGATTTCACTCACATGTGGAATCTAAGGAACAAAAAGAACAAACTAATCAAAAACTGACTCACAAATATAGAGGACAATTTGGTGATGGACAGAGGGGATAGGGGTTGCAGGGATGGGAGAATGGGGTGAAGGGTTAAAAAAGTACAAATTAGTAGTTGATAGCTGGTCACGGGGACGGGGAGCATGGCATAGGGAATGCAGTTAGCATTAATATATTGGCTTGGTAGAGAGCCAGGGAGAGAAAGAGCAATTAGGGGGATCGTTTTATAAACTATATAAATGTCCAATCAACGTACTGTATACTTGAAACTAATAAAAAAAAATACAAAAAGAATTTGTGGGATGCAGCAAAAATCAGTGCTTAGAGGGAAATTTATAGCATTGAATGCTTATATTTAGAAAGAAGAAAAATCTAAAATCAATAATCTAAGCTTCCATTTTAGAACACTAGGAAAAAAAGAGCAAGTTAAATCCAAAGTAAGTAGAAAAAAAGAAATAATTTTAAAAAATAGTCACAGGAATATAAAATACAGTAGTATAAGGAATATAGTCTATAATGTTGTAATAACTATGTATAGTGCCAGGTGGGTACTGGGCTAATTGGGGGATCACTTCATAAAGTATATAAATGTCTAACAACTTCACTGCATACCTGAAACTAATATAAAAATTTTAATGTCAACTGTAATTGAAAATTTTTAAAAATTCAAGCAGAAATCAATGAAATTGAAAACAAGAAATCAATAGAGAAAATTAACAAAACAAAAGCTGTTTCTTTGAAAAGATCAATAAAATCAATAAGCCTCTAGCCAGGCAAACTAAATAAAAAAGAGAGCAGACACAAGTTACCAGTATCAGAAACAAAAATGGAGACATCACTAAAGAACTCATGGACATTAAAAGGAGGTAAAGGAATATTACGCACAACTCTATACCCACAATTTGATAACCTAGGTGAAATGGACTCATTCCTTGAAAGACACAATCTGCCAAAACTCATACTCAATAAAAGTATTTTTTAAAGGAAATCTAAAATTTCTCTTGCCATGTGATCCAGCAATTGTGCTCCTCAGTATTTACCCAAATGAAATAGAAACTCATAGCCACAGAAAACCCTGCACTCAGGTGTTTATGACAGTCCTATTCATAATTGCCAAAACTTGGAAGCAATCAAAATGTCCTTCAGAAGGTGAATGGATAAATAAACTGGTATGTTTAAACAATGGAACATTATTTAGTACTAAAGAACAAATAAGCTATCGAGACATAAAAAGACATGGAGCAAACTTAAATACATATTAATAACTGAAAGAAACCAATTTGAAAAGTCTACATATTGTAAGATTCCAACTATATGACATTCTGGAAAAGATAAAACTGGAGACAATGAAAAGACCAGTGGTTGTTAGGGACTGGGGGGCAGGAAGGATGAATAGGTGGAGCACAGAGGATTTTTAGGGCAGTGAAACTACTCTGCATGTTACTACAATGGTGGATATATGTCATGATACATTTCTCTAAATCTATAGAATGTACAACACCAAGAGTAAGCCCTAATGTAAACTGTGGTCTTTGGGCGATTATGTCCCACTCTGGTAGGGGATATTGATAGCGGGAGAGGCTGAACATGCGTAGGACTAGCTGGTGTACTAGAACTCTCTGTACTTTTTGCTCAAATTTACTGTGAACCTAAAACTTTTCTAAATAATAAAGTCTATTAATTTTTTTAAAAAGTGGGACATTCTCAACCAGCAACATAGTTCAAGCTTCAGCTAGATGTAAAATGAGGGGAAAAAACCCTGAGGCACAGAGTGTTACATGTAATAATGGCAGAGACAGAATTTGAACCCTGGGAGTGTGTGTATTTGCCCACTACACCACTATGCCTCTCAACTGTTTGTTACTATGAATACTATTTTGCCAATGGAAAATCTGAGGCTCAGAGGGATCAGCCACTTGCCAAGGTCCTAGATTCAGTGAGAAATAGTATAAGATTCCAGGTTTCCTGGAATCCCACTCTCATATTGCCTCAGCTTTCTCCCGTTTCTCTCCTCTCAATATCTGGAAAGATCCATGTGTATTGTCCTGGAAAGGCGGAAACTTTTGTTCCAATTATAAGTTTTCAATATTCATATTCTTTTGGAAGAAAAACTGTCTCCTCCTTACTTTTAACCTCGCTTTATCATCCCATTGAGAAGATATTCCCTAATGCCAGCAGTCAGAATAAATGGGGAGTCCCATCTGCTTCAGGACCCCATGCTTGGTTTGGGTACCATTCTGCATGGATTCATGAGACACATAGGATTAGTAGAACACAGACCAGGATGAAATCCAAGTAGATATGTAGCTGGGAAATGGCTGGTAGAAGGAGATTTAAGAGAAAAAAAAAAAGATACCCACTGAGAGCCATTAGAAAAGAGGAGGAAACTTTTTTTTTTAATTCTTTCAAAGCTTGTCCATCTGGGAAAGATCTGCTTTGGTATAATTCCCTGACCCACTTTTTTTCCTGATAAGAGAAGACAGCCAACATACCCAGATGTGAGGGACAGTCTATTGATAGAAGGCCCTTATTTAATTAGACTGCGCTCATTTTTATAGCAATTCATATTTCCAAGGGCATTTCTTTCTTTGCTTCATTTTACACCCCAATGCATATTTCCTTCCACAAAACCCAAGGATCTGGCAGTGCCCTTGGCAGTCCTCAGATCTCTCTCTTGCTTCAACAGTGTTTGGACAGAACAGACCCAAGAACGCCCCTTCTTCAAGCTTCTGGTCACCCTCCAACCTCTTTTCCAGTCGCAACCTTCAGAACATTCCCAGCTATCCTTGGCCTCCAAGACCAGCCAAGACCGTGTTTTGAGCTTAACCCCTTATTGCCAAACAAGCATGAGCTCTCAAATCCATCAGAATCATTTCACTGAGGTAGAGGCCGCCTGGCCAACCTGCATCTGCAGGCCTCCTACACCTACCTCTCTCTGGGCATCTATTTCGACAGCGACGATGTGGCTCTGGATGGCGTGGGCCCCTTCTTCCACGAGTTGGCCGAGGAGAAACGCGAGGGCACCGAGAGTCTCCTGAAGATGCAAAACCAGCGTGGCGGCCGTGCCGTTTTCCAGGACCTGCAGAAGCCTTCCCAGAATGAGTGCAGTAAAACTCATGATGCCATGGAAGCCGCCATGACCTTGGAGAAGAACCTGAATGAGGCGCTTTTGGATCTGCATGCCCTGGGTTCTGCCCGGGCAGACCTCCATCTCTGTGACTTCCTGGAGAGCCACTCCCTAAGACGAGGAGGTGAAACTCGTCAAGAAGATAGGCGACCACCTGACTAACCACCGCAGGCTGCCGGCCCCCAGGCTGGGCTAGGCGAGTATCTCTTCGAAAGGCTCACCCTCAAGCATGATTAAGAGCCTTTGGAGCCCAGAGGCTTTTGAGGGGCTCTTCTCACCCCCCTGGTGTTGGCCTTCTGCCTGAGCCTCTCCCTGCAACCAATAGGCAGCCTTCTAACCACCCTGGAGCCCTCTCCCATGCCTTGGCTCAAATTGAAACAATAAAGCTTTTTGCAGCAAAGAAAACAACAAGAAGGATCTGTATTTTCAAGTTAATACCACAGTGCACCAGAATGCATGATTATGTGCAGCCTAATTTCCTTTAGGTCATGTTCACATTCAGTTATTTTTTACATATTGAGAATAGAGCTACCTTTGCTTTGAATTTTTAAGCTGTGAGTTCAGTCTGCTCTAAGATAAATTAGACATTATTCCTAAGACTTAGTGAACTACCCTAAGGCTCTGGAGTTTCAAACAAATGTCTTTCTTTTTCTCTTTGTAGAAAACTAAGCTGGGTCTCAAAGTATGTCCCTTGCTATTATGATTTCTTATTATTTCCTTTCATCCCTAAAAGAAATCTCACAGTTCAGCATGATCCAATGCCTCAGTCACAATGGGCTCAGTGATGTTTGCTTAAATATCAGCTCTTCCCAGATGGCTGGTACTAGCTTCAGGTCAAAACATAATGAATCTAAAGAGTTATCAGTGTTCAGAAATCACTGGCGTGTTGTTGGGTGTGTAAGCTTAATGCAATTCTATCAGATTCTTTGATTCATCGCAAACCTGAGAAGGAGAAGTTGGAGGAGGCATTTTTCTTAGTTTGCTTCTTTTTGGGAGTTAGAGGGAATAGGAGCATCTGGCTGCTGAGGGCCACAGAAAAATTAAAAAGGAGGTGTGTGTGTATGTATATGTTTGCATGTGAATAATTAGATGTCATACAGAACAGTCATAATAGATACTCCACTTCCAATAACCAGTCCAGAGAGAAATTTCAAAGATAATAGAACTTACCACCTATTATCAAACCTATGGTGTGTTTTATTGTCTGGGAAGTTATAAGCATATTAAGGAGCCTGGCGAGAAATTAGACTTGAATAAAAATTAGTCCTTTCCCTTAATTTCATCCTAATATACTTCTATCAAGGCATTCAGATTATGAAATGTCAAAAGTCCATTTACAATCTCTATTTTCACCTCATATGAAAATATCTTATTAAATATACTTATACTTGGTATATACTGAGACCTACTATAAGGAGTCCTACCAAAGAAATAATACCTTTTTTCACTCGTAAAATTAGCATTCAGAGGTAGGTAAGCCAAGCAATAATGATTCCCTTTCTATAAATGTCGATTTACAGCTTTCAAGGCATTTGCACACAGATAATTTCTTTTGATTTTCACAATAATTCTATAAAGAGGAAGGGCAGATATTATTTTCATCACTTTACAGTTGAGAAAACCAGAACTCAGACAGTATGGTGGAGACTGACCAGTTATTTACCAAGCTGTGTCCCTTTTCCTTTTTGGCATATAAGACTACATTTCCTAAGATCTCTTGCAGCTAGATGTGAACATGTGATGGGCTCTGTCCAATAGAATGTGGGTAGAAGTAATGTGTACCACTTCATAGCCTAACTCATAAAACCCTCCAATATATAAGCCCCCCCCACCACCACCATTCTCTTCCCTCATTAAATAGCTGAGTGAAGATTACTCCAAGGACTTAGAGAACAGCAAAGCTATAACATAGATGACATCTAAGTCACCACTTGGAAGAGAGTTGTCCAGGAAAGCCAGTCAGTGAAGAATATGTGTTTGATTGTTGTGTGAGAAATGAGATAGAAATTTGGGGGTTGTTTGTTACAGTAATGACCCTACATTAATACAGAGAAGTTAAATGATTTACCCAAGTTTATACAACCAGTTAGTTTAAAAAGAAAGAGCCAAGACTAGAACTATGTTCTTCTAGTGCTTAGTTAAATATTTATTTGTTTACCGGCACCATTCCTAATGTAGGCACCCTGCCGTATCCTGTTGCTAATTCAGCAATTGAATGATTGAAATGTGTGATGGTAAGTCACGTGCAGGCTCTTTATATCTCTCAACTCTGCGATGGTCTCCTTTTCCTGTTTCCTCCATGTGTTCTTCTAGTAGTTACTTTCTCAAATATCCCAACAACAACCAAATACACTGACAGATACCAGGTTTTACTGATCTCAAAGAGTCCATATCCGAAAATTATCACTCCTGAATTCCCTTCCTTCCTGATAAGACATCCAAGAGTTAATAAAACATATATTCTCTCCTACCGAGATAACCTCAAATAGACTTCCTTTAGAAGGACCTGATAAGTGAAGCTGCCATTACATGCAGAGAACAGGAAGAGACTGAAGTCCCATTAGGTATGGGTCACAGATTGTGACAAAGAGTCAGAGGGCAAGGGGCAAGTACCAAGTCAAGCAGAGGTAGTGAATCCTTTAGGTGAGGGACACTAATGAAAGGAAGTTTCTATCAGCTGGAGAGAGCTAGATACAGGCAGTTTTTCAGGACCTCGGAGAGCTCCTAGTGAGCGCCATTGCTCTAAGAATGTTTATTCTGACACCCAGTCAGGTAGTTTGCCTTTTCCTCTGAACTCTAGTTGATAAAGGGAACTTGTCCTTTCTATGAATGTCTTAGTCTCTATAGAATAGAGATTCAGTTGCATTCTTTCTGAGGAGTTCAAGGCCTGTGTTCAGTAGGTAGGTTGGAGCTCATCTAGCCTTTCCGAAGAACATACGAAATGCTCACAACTCAGAAAATCTAGAAAGGGACCTCATCCTCTTTGATTATTTATGTTTTAGAAGCACTCTCTCTTGTAGATTAGAGGCTGACGCTTCCGTGGGCTTGGACTCCAAACATCTCGCCCAAGTGAAACCTTACCACTATCTGAACATTAGCTCTTAACCCTAACAGAAGGATCACCAAAATTATGGACCCCTTTCCCCCTGAAAGTACGTTCTCAAGCAAGTTACAAAATATTCTATGAAAAAGGATTCTATAAAAAAATAAGCTTGAGAAAGCTTGAATTAAAATGTTAGATATGCAAGATGCTTATATATGTATATTTTCTCTCTCTTCCTCTCTCTAAAATTCAATGTGATGAACATCTTCAGGCACATAAATTTTTTAACCCTCCCGAGATATTTTTTTTCCCTTTGGAGATATGTTCCACAAAGTAGAATACCTGAGTTAGTTAAAGAACTTGCACGGTGCTATTATTTGATAGGTATGGCCAAATCCTATTGGAGTTGAATATTTTACTTCCATCAGCAGTGCATGAAAGTATCCGTTTCACTAGTATCTGATTAGTAATTTGACTTGTATTCTTTGACGACTAGTACATAGAACTACTTTGATAAAGTGCGTAGAACTTCGTCTGGCCCATAATAGATGCTCAGTAAGTATTTGTTTAAGGTTGAAATGAAAGGCTTAACACTTTCCCATACATCTCTTTACTTAGCATAGTTCCTTATTTGGAATTGCGTATGTCTTTCTTCTTGATTATTGGAACATTAATGTTTTCTTTTTAATTTGCCTAAGCTATTAAGCCTCTGAGGTTTTTTTTTTTTGTATTTGTTAAAAATATGTTCCTGTGTTTTTCAAATCTCTTACACATACAATTTTAAATTTTTATGTAGTCAGATTTGTCAGTCATAATTGTGATGTTTTATTACTTTAAAGCTTACGAAACTTATAGAAAAGTATAGAGACCACATAAAATTCAGTGTTTTTTCTTATAAATTAATTTATTATATTTTTATTATATAATATTATATATCATCTCTTATATATTTTATTCATCTGGTATCGTGGTATGAGGTGTGGGTCTAAATTGATTTTTGTCTAAATTAGTAACAGATATTCCACTACAAACTGTAGTTAAATCATCTTTTTCCATGGTGTTTTTTGACTTTTACCACTGGCTCTTGGTAACACATGTGAGTTGATACAAAAGAGTATGACTTTTAAGTCTAATGAAAAGGAATGACATGAGATAAAATGGAATTATCTAACGCTTTACTGTGTGGGTTGCACCACCCTGCTCTCAAAGGATTTAAAATCTTGTTTTCAATGGTCAAACTCTTGTTTACTTCATTTACGTGTTTGAATATAACAATCTAGTGGCCTTAAGTGTTTTAAAAGGGATGTTGAAATTTTGTTTACACTACAATTCAGATGTACAGTAAATGTAATTTATTTCTTGAAAACCTGATATATTATTCTTCACAAACCCTCAAATCACTTATTTCCAAGTTTTCCAGTTTTCGCTAGGCTAGAACCTGGATGATGGAAATGAAACTGGTCTTGGAGAGACAGTATCCTTGTGTTCTCTTGGGTTGTGTCCCCTGCTGGCCTTGAGGTCAGCATCTGTAGCTGGTAAATCTGTGGTTTGGTTTTGTTCTTATTTTTTGGCTCAGTCTTCTAGGAGAGTAACAGTCCTCTCCCACTGGCTTCTTCAATTTCGCCTCTAGAAATCCCTCTGAATCCCTGTCATAATCTCCTATTTACCCCCTGAGTACAGAGCTCACCATATACCCTCTGCTTCAGATCACTGTGTCCTGTGGTGGCCAGCCTCATGGCAGACTTCCTGGCTCCAACATAGGGTCCACACTACATGGGAACTGAGGTTGACTCAGGCACACTAACCAAAGTCCTCACTGCAGAAGACACTACTAATGTTTCCCCCATCCCTCCAGATGTTGTGAGTTGGTTGCTAATAGCTTATAGATGTTCCCTTCTTTGGAGAATCTTCCCAGCTGAGGGGAGCCACTTTTTTTCAGGAAGCTATGCCTACCCCCACCATTGGGGTACAGTCCACAGGCAATGACTAAATGCCACAGGGGTATGGAATTCTGGCCTCCTTGCCTCAAGAGAAAACAACTCAATGGGACAATTCATGCTACAGAACTACCTATGGGATCAGGCTGAAGCTAAGAAGACTCGCTTCGTCCTAAGAGCATTTTCCCAATAAACAGCAGGCACCAGAATCCCTATCGCAAGTTCTGCTTCTAGCGAACATGACCTAAGACACTCACTATGCTTGTTAATGCCTCTCTTTACTAGGCTGGGCCACTCCAAGTTGACAAAGGAGTCTCTGTCCAGCAGGCTCCTCTGAGACTTTCAATGAATGAGGCAAAAGTTCCCTGACTTCAGTTTTCCCCAAATTTGTCTGTCAGCACCACCTCCATCCTTTCCCCAGGCCATGCCTATTTGGGATTTTTTAATACATCAAAATACCAGTTTTGTGAGTTGCAAATATTTTCACTCACTCTGATTTTCTTTTAACTCTTTACTGTATTTTTTGATAACCAGAAGTTAATGTCAAGTTTATCAATATTTACTCTTTCCTTATGTTAAGGTTTTTAAAATCTGGTTTATTCAATTCTTCCCTACCCCAAGGTCATGAAGCTATTTTCTCATATTATCTTCAAGGAGTTTTTTATTTTTCCTTTCATGTTTAGGTTTTTCATACATCTGCAACTGATTTGGGGGCACTGTGAGATAGAGGTTTAATTTTCCCCATTGTCTCAGTACTATTTATTCTAACGACATTTCTCCTCTGTTCTACAGTGCAATATATGTCAAATATTGACCTTATGTGTGGATATGTTTCTAGGTTCTTCATTCTATTCCACTGATCTATTTTTCTATCCCTGAAAAAATAATATACTGTCTCGATGACTACAGCTTTATAACAGTCTTCTCATCTAGTTTATCAAGTCTTCCTTATTCTTCTGCCTCAAAAGGGTAATGGCTATCCTTGGCCTTTTGTATTTCCATATGAATTTTAAAATGAGCTTGTCAGGTTCCACCAAAAATCATGTATTGGAAGTGCATTGAATTTAGAAATAAATTTGAAGAGAACTGGTATCTGTTTTGCTCATATTTACGACAGATATCTCCCATATTTTTACATTTTTTTAATATCTCAAAATAAGGTTTTGTCATTTTTTCTGTAGAGATCTTGCACGTCCTTTATTAGATTTATTCCTCAGTATTTTCTATTAATTTCATTTTCTGTTTGTTGCTGGTATGGAGAAATATATCGGATTTTGGGATGTTGAGCTCTTATATCCAGAGACTGTGCTAAATTCTATTATTAATTCCAATAGTTTCCCTGCCAAATTATTTGGATTTTCTATGAATATAATCATATCATATGCAAATAATGTCAGTTTTCTGTGTCTTTCTTTCCAATTTTTATGCCTTTTTCTTGTTTTGTGCACTAGCCAGAACACTGTGAATAATGCTGAATAGCTGTGGTTATCAGGGGCACCCTTGTCTTGTTAATGATCTCCAAGGGAAAGTTTTCGACATTTTATCATTTAGTATGTTTGCAGTAGGTCTTTTGGAGGTTGAAGGTGTTCTCTTCTACTCCTACTTTGCTAAGAGTGTTTATCATGAAAGGACATTTAATATAATTAAATGAATTTTCTACATCTCTTGAAATGATCACTTGGTTAATGTGATGAATGACACTATCTTATTTTCCAATTTTAATCAAACTTTGCATTCCTGAGTCAAACCTCATTTAGCCATAATGTATCATGTTCTATGAACATTCTTATATATGTCCTTTGGTGAATTGTGCACACATTTCTTTCGGCTATATTCATAAGAATGGAATTGTTAGGTCATAGGGTATAGAATTTGGTTTTAAGGAAAGAGTATGGCTTTAGGTGTATTTAGTCAAGGCTTCAGGAGGACTTTTATGGGGAAATGTGCAGCAGGCAATTAAAAATGTGGGACTGGAGTCTGGGTAGAAGCCACAGATGTAGACTTGGGAGTCATCAATATAAAGTTTATATTTAAAGCCATTGGAAAGGAATGCTCTGTGTGGAGGAGGATCATGGAAGAGAGAAGAGGACTTCAGACCAACACTTGGAAAACACCTGTAGCTATGAGGCAGCAAGACAAAGAGCCAGTAAGAGACAGGCATGACTTCATATGGGTGGGAGGAAAACTGAGAGAGTATGAAGCTTTGAACACTATGGAGAAAACAAGGGTAAGGAGGTCCTTAGATTTGGTGACCAGGAAGTCTTCATACTATTCCCCCCTTGCTCTAGCTGCTGCTACAGCTACTGCTGTGCCTTTTCATTTGTTTGCTTTTAATCTTTATAAAGTTCTTTGGTTACTTTTGGAGTCATGCCAATTTGCAGGACTGTTATCACCCTGGCAGCTGCTAAGAACATTCTCTACCACCCCACAGAAATACTCAGGACAGAGTACTTAATGAGCACATACTAATTATAGGCCCATCAGTCAAAATTATGACCAAAATAGCAGGCTTTCAAAAGTCAGCTGAAGGTACACGTGTCAAAGGATAAAGCAGTCACACAAATGGAAAGAGAGAAGAAAAAGATTCTTTTTAAAACCAGTAAGTTATATAAATGTCTAATTGTTATGTTATATATCTGAAACAAATATTGTATGTCAACTATAATTGAAAATTAATTTTAAAAAACAATTATACAGAATTGGATGGCTGAGGTTTCATGACTCGATGTACTGAACTTTCCTTCATGCTACCACTTACAATTCCATTTAAGGCTCCTTTTCAAGGCTACTGGAGAAAAATCATGAGGAAAAAGAAAGGGGAAGAATAGGGAGGGTAAGCAAGTTCTGTGGATAGAGATGCTAAAAAAAAGTCTAGGATGATTTCATTAGCTTGCCCTACACGCACTATGAGCAGGGAGTAAAGCAACATATATACCATGTGTCATTAGGTACACAGCAACAAGCCTCAAATACGTAGTGAATGTTCTTCCACAAGATAAATATTTATCATGTTTTTACTTTATTCCAAGCAAAGGAAAGATAATTAACCCTGCAGAAAACAACACATCATCAACATAAAAAGTCAAAAGGCAATGGAAAATGAGAGCATGAAATGGGTGATAAAGAAGTACAATGAATAACTTCCAAACCAGGTGAAACAAACAAAAAAATGAGATAAACAGGAACAAGAAAATAAAAATTAAACCCAAATATATTAGTAATCTGTTTTTAATCACTATCTTTAATAAATAAGTAATGTGTTTATATTGGGTGAGTAAAAAACAAAAGCTAGACATAGACTATTTACAAAAGGCACACCTAAAGCCCAACACACATAAGCTAAAATAAAAAGAATGAGAAAATACTAGAGAAATAACAACAAAAAAAGTCTATCTGGCAAAATTGATATCAGACAAAATAGAATTTGAAGAGGAAAGACTTAGTAGGAATAAAGCAGCACCTCACTTGATAATAAAATGATCAACTATAGGGGTTCAGAACAAGTCTCCCCCAATGTGCCACCCACCCCGGCATGTAGATTATTTCCAGCTGAAAACAATTAAAGCCCAACGAGCTCAAGAAGAGTTTTATTTTTACCTCCCCCTTTACCAGCCTAAAGGAATTCAGAAAGAAAAACCTGCTTCAGGAAGGGAACCTCAGCATATTCACCTCAGCTTAGGAAGAGTGTGGCAGACAGGGAAGAACCAGGCAAGACTGCTGATTAGATGCCCTTCTGTGTCCCATTGTTTCTGGGTGGCCCGGCAAGAATTTGTTAATCAAATGTTTGCTCCTTTTCATCTACCTGTGAATTGCAGACCTTCCCTTTGGAGTCCCAGACCGCAGCATCCCTCTCCTTAGTCCAGAATGGCTGTCAGCCCCAACCACCCAGTGTGTCCTGGGCTCCCAGGTTCCTAGGGAGCCCACATATGTACATACATAATATATCTGGTCATTTCTTCTGTTAATCTGTCTCATGTTAATCTGATTATTAGTCTAGCCAGAATTTAGAAAGGTGAGAGGGAAATTATTTTTCTGCCCCCGCACCACCAAGAAGCTGTAACAATTCTGAACCCGTATGCATTGAGTAATGTAGTTTTAAATTTTATAAAGCAACATTTTTATAACAGATTCAGCATCATAGGAGATTTTAGTTAATGACTTTCAAAAAGTTATTAGTAAGGTGGCCAAGAGTTATATATGTATGTATACGTGTGTGCGTGTGTGTGTATGTATATATGTGTATATATATGTGTGTGTGTATATATATGCAAAGATTTCATCCACACTAAAAACACAGCTTGATCTAATATTTATACACAGATTACACTCACCAAATAGAGAACACATTCATTTTGAGATCATATGGAACATCTACAAAATTTGACTACATACTAAGTAGGCTATAAAGAGAATCCCAAACCTTGCATTCCTGATGAAGAGAGATCTGTTACTGTTGGCTCTGTTTAGTCCAGAGACTGGGACAGTCAGAGCCTCCATGTGGCCAAGTCAGGAGCGGCTGACCAACTGTCCCAACTGAGATCATGTTCAGCTTCCAATAAGGCTTTCGGATGAATCAGAAGACATGACATAAACTAAATCACTGAAAATGCCACATTTTGGGGTTCAGAAGCAAAACCACTTAAAAGACAATAAAATGACAAATGACTGTGATAGTTTTATTTTCCAGTTTACTGCTTTGGTTCATTTTTCTATCTGGTTGCAAACTGTCAAATCATTTCAACTGCCATCTTTCATTTCTGTTGTACTTTCACAGATATTATTAATTCACTAGATCCTCACAATAAGCCTGTGAAGTTCAAAAAGTATTAGCATTCTTATTTCTAAATTCAAGTAAATGAAACCTGCCTCTTGCCCATTGCCAGAAATAAAAACAAAAACAATTCTTTAATGGTAGAAGTGCCAGATTGTATTGGAAAATATCTGAATATTATTCTGGATAACTAATAGCATCTTCGTAGCACCCACTCATATCTCTAACCCACCACCATAAAGCCACTATTTTGCCACTAGGGCAGCAGGCTGAAGGTGCTGGGAAATTAAGGCACCCCTAAAAGTCTCCACCCCAGAACTGATAGGATTTGGTATATAAATGCTTCAGTTTCATTGCCCTCAAGCGGGTGAACTTTGAGATACATTTTCTACAGCACTTCCCAGAGATCCCCAGCAGGCTTAACCTCCAGTAGCACCCTATATTGCCCCCTTCCTTGTCTCATTTCCCCACTACTACCTTCAGTGTTTCCTTCACCTTCCAATTAAATGATTTGCATTTGAATCTTTGTCTTGGGCCTTATTTCTGCAAGAACCCAAACTAAGATAATCTTACCTTCTTAAAAAAAGTATACAGCACGTGTTACACAATTTCTACTTATTGCTTAACATCAGAGATAATTTAGTCATTAATACTTGGTTTTGATTTCCTAAAATGTAGTGAATTCATGGTAAAATGTAACCAATGAACATAGTATTTAGTGAGTACCCCAGGATGCATAGCTGGGTACTAATGGCCTTATTTACAACAGAACACCACAGAGGAAGTGCTGTACTGGGTTTACTGCAGAGGGAGAAAGTAAAGAAGAGTAGAATTTTTGTTAAAGCCTACAGCACCTGGTCTTCCTAGGTGGTCTCCCATCCAAGTACTAATTAGGACCGACCCTGCTTAGCTTCTGAGATCAGACAATATCGGGCATGATCAGGGTGGCATGGCCGTAGACATGAGTAGAATATTTAAGGTTGGAATTTAGTAAGGATGTGGGGCTAGAGTGGGGTTATTCTTCACATTAGGGGTGTCACAAGTGACTTGTGTGTGCTCTGAAAAAACATGTGGGTCAACTCTCTCAAGCCTCCTTGGGACTGCAGCAGGGTTTCACATGGCCCTGGGATTGCAACACTCAGTATTGCCACTGTTTTCAGTGGGGTCTGGTAGACCTTCCATGAAATCAGCAACCTTGTCTGGGCAAAACTGCCCACTCTCTGTAAGATCAGAGATCAGCCTGGCTCCAGACTGCCCAATTCTATAGCTCATGCCACTCATGGAGGAAATTAAGGAACATTTCTTCTGCCCTTTATTCTTTTCTAGATGATTTGCAACTATTCATTGCTCATTCCATACAATGGTCAATGAAGAAAGGCAGGGGAAAGCTGGGATATTTGTGGATAGGTTACTCAGTTCAAATTGCCCCTTCTACCATCCTCATACCCTTCCTTGAACAGAAGAAAGTCTCAGAAGATCATGCCAAATCTTCTTTTGAAGTGACAGACAGGACAATAGAAAATATTTCAGAAGGACCTTTTATTTTCAGAAAGAATTTAAGATATTGCTTCACCTCTGTCTTTTAAATAGCTTTATAGTGATTTGGGGGTTAGAGTTAAGTTCCCCTTCCTGCATTGTATCCATGTTTTAAAAGGCCAAATACATTCTCAGATAAATAAGGCTTTATCCCCAGGAAATGTGCTTCTGAGTTCTTTGCAATGCGTGGGCTCTGCTTCTGGGACCATTATTTTTCTTCTCCAGTGGGATAATATTGTCCCCTTGTCAGTATAAATGAAGCACATATTAAAAACTGTGGCAAGGAGGGAAACAAAGAAAATCAGAGGGAAACGATTGTTTAAAATAACAGCCAGAAGAGAATTCCTTTGTTCTTTCTTGTCCTTGTTCCAGAAAGTGTCTAGTGCAGGCAGAAAGGGCAGTGTTCTTGCTCAGTCACAGTCAGGATGGAGGCTCAGCAGTTAGCATTACAAACCTTTTTTTTTTTTCATCTTTTACTGTTTTCACACTTCACATTCCATATTTGGAAGCCTAGCAATGTCTCACCTTGGCTAGAGACAAGAGAGGGACTGTAGACCAATAGTTTCCAAGGGGCAAATTCCTTTTTATGCAAAATACATCTCATTTGAATCTTCAACATATAAAACAGATTTAAAAGTAGTATATTATTTAAATTTATTTTATAAGTTCTAAGTCAGATAAGAAGCATCCAAAGCTTACCAAAACAAACAAACAAACAAAAAAACAAGAAAAAGGAAAGAAAAAGAAAAAATGGAGAAAAGAAAAAAACCTACAACTGTATGTAATATGATGCTGACACAATAAGAGCTATTATGAGTTCCCTTATTTGGGGACGATGACATTTAATTGAATGTGGTATACATGAGCTGGGACAGTGTTTTACATGCGCACCAATTCACAGGCCTGAATTACCAAAAAGAAAAAGCACAAAAAATCTAAACAAAACAAAAACACATGACAAAACTGTAACCTTTCAAAATAATGACACATTTATAAGAATGTGACTCAAATAAACAAATTAACATGCCATAAAGAAAAGCTGTGTATTGGATGCTACCCAGACCCTCCACTCCAGGATGGACACACCCATCTCCCAGCAGTTGTGTGTTTGAGGCTGACAGCTTCCAGCTGAGGCCCCATCTGAGAACTGCTGTTAGCCAAAGAAAGCAGACTCACGCAAGTTCACACCCCTGTCCTGGGGTAGCTCACATCCAATGATTGATGGGTGAGGAGGCATAAAGTCCTGGTCCCCTTGCCTCAAGGAGGACAACAGGGAAGGGGCAGCCCTGCTGCAGAACTCCTGTGATTTGGGTTGAGGCCTTTGTTGAGACAGCATCATAGCTCCGCTCCCCCACCCCCACCCCTGCTGCTGAATCCTGCTGCCTTCATTCCCTTACAAGGGCACTCCTCATTTAACTTCTGCATGTGAGCGTCTGTATCAGTGTCTCAGACATTTGAAGATACAATGAATGCCCACATAGCCTACACCTGAATCCAATAAGTGCTCTCATTTCGCTACATTGACTTTAACTCCCTCTCTTCATATTTACATATTTATAAAATATATATATTTCCCCAAATTTTTATTCTGAAAATTGTAAAACCAACAAAAAGAATAATACCACATACACTCATATACTCCGAGATTCAATAATTCTTAGCATTCTGACATACTTTATCTCTCCCTCTGTTTTCTTTCTGCTACACCATTTGAAAGGATGATTGAAGACATATCACTTGTCTCCTAAATACTTCTGCATGCATCTCGCAAGAATAAATGCAATCTACACCATCACAATACTATCACACCTACAAAGATTAACAATAATTCCATTAATTACACGTTTTTAATTTTCTCTAATGATGTTTTCAATGATACTATAATCAAAAATTGGTAAAACCCTTGGTTCTTTTAGAATGTAGTTTGAAAATCACTTTTCTAGAGTAATACTTAAAGATCACATATCCATCTGAAAAAGAAAAAGGATCAGTCTTTAATTCGATCCATGACCTTTTTATTATAGAAAGAGTAACTGACAAAGCTTGACTCCCTCTGCCTCCCACAGACCTAAATAATATTCTATAGATTTGTGGATCAGACCCATCACGTATTAGAATACTTACCTGCATACCCAGGTACATGCTAAGGTCTATGAATTACTTAATATCCTTTAATAATTGACAAACTAGTAAGTGTACTTATATGAACACTTCTATTCTCAAGGCCACAGGTTGTAAATTTGGTAACAGCTTTGCTTATTAGGCTGGTATTCTTATGCAGAGCAAAAGGGTTTTTAAACAATAATTACTCTTGGAACCCGGTCAGTCAGTCCAGGATGCTGCATTGCCAGGCACCACAAAAACATATCAAGGTGTTATATCTTAAGCAGACATCATTCATTACTTAAGTAACCAACAATTAGATTGAAAACAT
>NW_011888862.1:6623666-6721415 GCF_000151845.1 Pteropus vampyrus
TTTTTTTTTTCATCTTTTACTGTTTTCACACTTCACATTCCATATTTGGAAGCCTAGCAATGTCTCACCTTGGCTAGAGACAAGAGAGGGACTGTAGACCAATAGTTTCCAAGGGGCAAATTCCTTTTTATGCAAAATACATCTCATTTGAATCTTCAACATATAAAACAGATTTAAAAGTAGTATATTATTTAAATTTATTTTATAAGTTCTAAGTCAGATAAGAAGCATCCAAAGCTTACCAAAACAAACAAACAAACAAAAAAACAAGAAAAAGGAAAGAAAAAGAAAAAATGGAGAAAAGAAAAAAACCTACAACTGTATGTAATATGATGCTGACACAATAAGAGCTATTATGAGTTCCCTTATTTGGGGACGATGACATTTAATTGAATGTGGTATACATGAGCTGGGACAGTGTTTTACATGCGCACCAATTCACAGGCCTGAATTACCAAAAAGAAAAAGCACAAAAAATCTAAACAAAACAAAAACACATGACAAAACTGTAACCTTTCAAAATAATGACACATTTATAAGAATGTGACTCAAATAAACAAATTAACATGCCATAAAGAAAAGCTGTGTATTGGATGCTACCCAGACCCTCCACTCCAGGATGGACACACCCATCTCCCAGCAGTTGTGTGTTTGAGGCTGACAGCTTCCAGCTGAGGCCCCATCTGAGAACTGCTGTTAGCCAAAGAAAGCAGACTCACGCAAGTTCACACCCCTGTCCTGGGGTAGCTCACATCCAATGATTGATGGGTGAGGAGGCATAAAGTCCTGGTCCCCTTGCCTCAAGGAGGACAACAGGGAAGGGGCAGCCCTGCTGCAGAACTCCTGTGATTTGGGTTGAGGCCTTTGTTGAGACAGCATCATAGCTCCGCTCCCCCACCCCCACCCCTGCTGCTGAATCCTGCTGCCTTCATTCCCTTACAAGGGCACTCCTCATTTAACTTCTGCATGTGAGCGTCTGTATCAGTGTCTCAGACATTTGAAGATACAATGAATGCCCACATAGCCTACACCTGAATCCAATAAGTGCTCTCATTTCGCTACATTGACTTTAACTCCCTCTCTTCATATTTACATATTTATAAAATATATATATTTCCCCAAATTTTTATTCTGAAAATTGTAAAACCAACAAAAAGAATAATACCACATACACTCATATACTCCGAGATTCAATAATTCTTAGCATTCTGACATACTTTATCTCTCCCTCTGTTTTCTTTCTGCTACACCATTTGAAAGGATGATTGAAGACATATCACTTGTCTCCTAAATACTTCTGCATGCATCTCGCAAGAATAAATGCAATCTACACCATCACAATACTATCACACCTACAAAGATTAACAATAATTCCATTAATTACACGTTTTTAATTTTCTCTAATGATGTTTTCAATGATACTATAATCAAAAATTGGTAAAACCCTTGGTTCTTTTAGAATGTAGTTTGAAAATCACTTTTCTAGAGTAATACTTAAAGATCACATATCCATCTGAAAAAGAAAAAGGATCAGTCTTTAATTCGATCCATGACCTTTTTATTATAGAAAGAGTAACTGACAAAGCTTGACTCCCTCTGCCTCCCACAGACCTAAATAATATTCTATAGATTTGTGGATCAGACCCATCACGTATTAGAATACTTACCTGCATACCCAGGTACATGCTAAGGTCTATGAATTACTTAATATCCTTTAATAATTGACAAACTAGTAAGTGTACTTATATGAACACTTCTATTCTCAAGGCCACAGGTTGTAAATTTGGTAACAGCTTTGCTTATTAGGCTGGTATTCTTATGCAGAGCAAAAGGGTTTTTAAACAATAATTACTCTTGGAACCCGGTCAGTCAGTCCAGGATGCTGCATTGCCAGGCACCACAAAAACATATCAAGGTGTTATATCTTAAGCAGACATCATTCATTACTTAAGTAACCAACAATTAGATTGAAAACATAAGTACTAATAAAGTGATATCCACTAAAATGTATATTTCATTTCAGAAACATCACTTTTTAAAAAGTGACTAACTTGGAAACTCATTTAAGTAGCTCTATGAAAAAACTGAAGTGCTGAGACCAGCCAACATGTTATATATAAGCTAGATGTTGTGCATGCCTCCTCTAGCAACCACACCAAAATTACAACCAAACTACAGAGCAACCATCACTGGGAGTCACCTGAGGTCTGGCTGAATAGAAGTCCTACAACTGGGGACACACAGAAGAGGCTGCTAGGAGGGGCAGACCCCTAAACAGCCAGTCCCACAACCATGTGTGGTGGTCAAGAATCTGGAGGGTTATCTTGGCTGCAGAGTCCCTTCCACCCCAGGAGCGAGGGGTCCCAGCTCCACACTAGGGTCCACACCCCAGGGTTCCAGGGCCCGGAAGAGAAGTCCCCACAACCTCTGGCTGTGAAAACCAGCAGAGATTGTGGCTCAGAAAGACGGAGGGCTGCAGGAGTCGCAGGTGTTCCTCTTAAAGGGCCTGGCCTTACTCACTGATGGACTTGCTTCCTCTGAGCTCCAGTGCTAGGGCAGCAGCTCGAAAGGCACCAGAGACACAAGAGGAGACACTGAGTTGTCAGGCTACAGGGTGAGGGCTGGAGGGGAGGCTTTCTCTGGAACAGAAGGGCTGGCAGTATCCATTGTTCTTTTGTTGAGCCCTCCACCCTCCCAGCCTACAGATGCAGACGGCTGCCATATCTGAATTGCCATCAGCCTGGAAAACACAGGTTGCTTCACCCAGGGAATTCCCTGAGACTCTTCCCCTCCCAACGTGTGGGCCCACCCAAGCCACCTACAGTGGTTTATTCCATGCAAATGGCCTGGCTCAAATCATGCTGCGAACTTTCCTAAAATCTCTCAAAGGCTCATAAAACCCAAAGAAGCAGCATCTGGCTTCGGCATGCCCCATACCTCTTGCTGAGCGGCCCCAAGCCCAGCTCTAGCATAAACCGGCCTCAGTTTCTGGCTTGGCCTCTTGAGGCGCCTATAAACCCAGCACAGGTGGCAGCCATCTGCACATTGCTTGATTACTTTTACCAGGTGGCCCCGAAAGTGCACAGGCTGCGGCTGAACTTGGCCTGCAGCTGGGCCCCTCCCAGTAAGCTCCTGGACCAGCATACCCAGTGGCCTGCTTTGATCTAGGGCTGCACCTGAGGAGGACACACCCAAAAGTCAGACTGGGCAGGCAACAAAGCCATGCTAAGTGAATACCGCTCCATAGAGTCAGCCCCTCACCTGCCAAGCCTCACAACCAATCAGCCCAAGGGTCAATCCCTCCCATCGAAGTGGAAACAGCCACCAAGGCTCAAATACACCAGGAGAGCACACACGACTCACACAAGAGACACACCTTGAGCACTTGGCTCAGGTGACCAGGGAAGACTGTGCCTCTGGACCCCACAGGACACCTACTACATAAGGCTACTCCACTAAGACTGGGAGACTTAGGAGCCCTACTTAAGATATAGAAACAGACACAGGGAGGCATCCAAAATGGGGAGACAAAGACACATGTTCCACATGAAAGAACAGAACACAGCTCCAGACAAAAAAACTAAACAAAATGGAGACGAGCAATCTACCAGATGCAGAGTTTAAAACACTGGTGATAAGGATGCTCAACGAACTTAGGGGAAGAGTAGATGAACTCAGTGAGAACTTTAACAAAGAGATTAAAAAAAAACATAAAAATGGAGATGGAAAACATAAAAGGGACCCAGTCAGAAATGAAGAATGCAATATCTGAGATGAAGAGTACATTAGAGGGAATCAACAGAATGGATGAAGCGAAGGATCGAATCAGTAATTTAGAGGATGGGGTAGCAGAGGACACCCAATCAGAACAGCAACAAGAAAAAACAATCCAAAAAAAATGAGAATAGTTTAAGGGTCCTCTGGGACAACATTAAGTGTAACAACATTCACATCATAGGGATACCAGGAGGAGAGAGAGCAAGGAATTGAAAACCTATTTCATGATATAATGACTGAGAACTTCTCTAACCTGGTGAAGGAAATAGACATACAAGCCCAGGAAGCTCAGAGAGTCCTAAACAAGATGAACCCAAAGAGGCCCACACCAAGACACATCATCATTAAAATGCCAAAAGTTAAAAACAAAGAGAGAATCCTAAAAGCAGCAAGAGAAAGAAGCTAATTACTTACAAAGGTACTCCCATAAGAATGTCAGCTGATTTTTCAATAGAAACTTTGCAGGCCTAAAGGGCTTTCTAAAAAATCAAACAGATGAAAAGCAAGGAACTACAATCAAGATTACTCTACACAGCAAAGCTATCATTTAGAATCGAAGGACAGATAAAGAGCTCCCCAGACACGAAAAAGCTAAAGGAGTTCATCACCACCAAGCCAGCATTACAAGAAATGTTGAAGGGACTTCTTTAAGAAGAAGAAAAAATATGTATCAAAAACATGAATAAAGAATGGAAATAACTACATATCTATCAAAAAGTACTTAAAATGAAAAAGAATTAAATGCTCTAATCAAAAGGTAAGGTGGCTGCATGGATAAGAAAACAAGATTCCTACATATGCTGCCTACAAGAGACTCACTTCAGATTAAAAGACACACAGAGACTAAAAATAAAGGGATGGAAAAAGATATTTCATGATGGACCTAGAGGGTAATGTGCTGAGTGGAGTAAGTCAGTTAAAGACAAATGCCATATGATTTCACATACATGTGGAATCTAAAGAACAAAATAAACAAAAGAAAAAATAGAAACATACTCATAGATACTGAGAACATTTTGAGGGTTATCAGTTGGGAGGGGGTTGGGGGGGTCAGTGAGAAAGGGGGAAGGGATTAAGAAGTACAAAATGGTTATTTACGAAATAGACATGGAGGTATAAAGGACAGCATAAGGAATACAGTCAACAATATTGTAATAACTATGTATGATGTCAGATGCGCATTAGATTTATTGGGGTGATCACTTTGTGAGATATATAGATATCTAATTACTATGTTGTGCACCTGAAACTAATATAATATTGTATGCCAAGTATAATTGAAAAATAAAAAATATTTAAAAATTTGAAGTGTCCACATTCTTGAAAAATGGAGTATATTAGTGATGCAAAAGTACAGGGGCCTCCTCAAGTTGGGCTTGGATGGTCTTGTTCAAGTCAGATATCTCAGTTGAGCAGGGCCCCTACCTGGCCATTTAGGGATAAGTTTAATACATTGGACCAAGAGCATGCAGTGCTCACTCTGGCTCTTGCTCTCATATATCACTCTTCCTGTGTTTGAGATGGGAAAAGAAAAGAAACCTACCATTGCCTTCATGTTGAAGGCTGGTGGCTGGGATTTCTTTTAAATAGACATCTGAAGTAGCTTTTGTTTAGAAAAACAACAGCAAGGATTTCAAGGATTAAAAAGCAAGTATTTCAAGGGTCATTCCACTAAAAGGGAAGTTTATTCCACTAAACACAACCCACTGTGGTCCAGTTACCACTTCCCAAGCCTGATCTGGATGCCAAAGGTGATTCTTGAAGTAGTCATTTGAGACTGATTGATGGGAGGCCAGTGCTCTCCTTGTAGCCAGAGGGGAAGTTATTCCCATTCCCATAGACTGTCCCTAAATCTCTCTAACTTACAAGGCAAGGGAAAACCAGTCACTCTGTACTTTTCAACGCAGTGAGCTAAGCAGAGCAGAGCTAAAGTTACTAGAGCTACTTTCAAATATTTTTGAATTGTAACTTAAGAAATGCATTTTACGTGGTGACCCAGTTCCTACATACAGTATAGTTACAAAACTGAGAAAATGTTTTCCAAAATATTGTCCTCTGATATTTTCTATTCTATTTCATTTTTTAAAATTCTAATCCCAACTCATTAACTGACCCACTGATAGGAAATGACCCAATGCTAGAAGACCAAGACCAAAACTGTATTTTTGAACTAGACTGGATTCACAGATCTGTGGCTATGGCTTAATTTAGAGCTGACTAAAATCCCATTGTTTAACCAAAAGAATCTTTATTCACAAGATGTCTAATTGAAATCTCAAGACCATAACTGCATAACTGTCCCTTTTAGCACTTTTCTTCCAGATCAAGTATTCCATTTTCTGTTAATATTAGTGGAATTAAAATCAGCTTATTTTTCATTATGCATACATTCACATTGTTGTTGATTCAAACAATAATGCCTCTCCTCATCTATTTCTATCCACTGCCCAGAATAGCCACAGTAAATATCCAGACAAGTGTTCCATCGTTTATAATGCATTCATATATTACACACAACCACACATATGGTTTTTAATAATGTAAATGGGATTGTATTACATTTACTGTTCTATGACTTGCTGTTTAAACTTAAGAGATATGCCTCTGTGAGTCAGGACATAATTTTCAAATCGGTTTATTTAGACTGACTACATTCTTTTTTTCAATAGTACTTGAGGTATCGTTTATATAGTAAACGCATATAACTTCAGTTCAGCTATAGAACTTTTTACATATGTGAACCCCCTGTATGACCTCCATCCAGATCAATATGTAGAACATTTCCATGGCTCCAGAAAGGCTCCCTTATGTCTTTTCCAGTCAACATCACCCCCACAAAGGGAACTACTACTCACACTTCTGACACCATGCAATTTTTTTGTCAAACTTCACATTCAAGGACTCATATAGTAGCTATTCTTCTATCTGGATTCTTTCATGCAACATATTTTTGAGATTCACCCATGTCTTTGCATGTATTGTTAGTTTTGTGGGGTTTTTGCTTTTGTTTTTGTTGCTGAGTGGTATTCCCACCACAATTTGGGTCGTTTCTAGTTTCGGGCTCTTGTACATAAAGCTACCATGAACATTCTCTTAGAAATCTTTCTGTGGACATATGCACTCATTTCTCTTGAGAATATATTTATAATTGTCAGGTCATAGGTAGTGTATGTTTAATTTTATTTGAGACTACCAAACATTTCCCTCAGTGACTATACCATTTTATACTATCAGCAGTGTATGGCATTCCAGTTATTCCAATTCTTGTCAATACTTTGTATTGCCAGTCTTTACATTGTCAGCCATTCTGGTGAGTGTATGCTGGTATCTCATTATAATTTGAATTTGCATTTTCCTGATGACCAATGATGTTGAGCAGTTTTTCATGTGCTTATTGGCCATTGCTACATCTTTTATGAAGTACCCAGTTCAAGAATTTTGCCCATTTTTAAATTGGGTTATTCAACTTTTATTGATTTATAGAATTTTTAATATATAATAGATATAAGTCCTCTATCAGACATATGAATTGTGAATATTTTCAGTCTATGGCTTGCCTTTCACTAGAATAATTTGCCACATTCTTTATAATAGATGCATATTTTCCCACTGTCATAGCAGCTTATGTTACCAGTTCTCTATTAATGGATATTTACACTCAGGGAAAAATCTGTACTTCAGTGGAAAACTGTACATTGTTTAGAGCACACTGTTCTTGGTTGTCTGTTTCTGATTTTTCACTCTGTAAATGGTATATAACTGATAGCAATGCAAAATAAATTCTTATCTAATTCTTATTCTATGCAAATAAATCATCTGGTGGTGATTTGATTGACATCCCTCCTCAACTGTGGAAGAAGCCAATTTTGCCTCCATTTGTACTTTCATTTTAATACTTCTAATCTATAAATATGTTTATCCTTTGGATTGTCCTTTGAAATGGTTGTGACATCTTACCAGTTCCCTCATTAGCAATGCATTCAATAAAATCTCTAACATATGGTCATTTTATATCTGTATGAGAACCATAATTTTACCTTTGAAAAAGATTATTCCTTAACACATCATTTCCAATGTTTTATGCTGTTACAGAGGATGCTGCAACCCTTATTGCACATACAACTTTGTATAGAAGTCTCTCTCAAGACTAGGAAGTCCTCATGCTCTCTCACGCTCCAACTCAAACCAACTTCGAGGAATGGATTTAACAGGTGTAGCTACACGAAGGCATAGAGGATGAATACAGATAGAACCTATTTTAACAGGGGGAATGATAAAATTAGGCTCAAACCAAACAAATCAAACTAATGGTGGAATTTCAGGCATGGTAAGGAAGGAGGAATGAGAAATGCCTTTGTTTATTGGGCACCTACTTCTCCCAGGCACTGAAGACGCAGTTTGAGGCTAGAAGGGGAGATGAATACTTGAGCAATTAAGTAATGTGAAGACAGGCTCTGTGTGCTCTAATACACTGACTGGAGAAAAAGGAGTTTATCAATCTCTGGTCCTCAGGTTATGGTCTCTGAAAGCTTTCAGAGTGCCTGGAAATGCTTTCATGCAGAAACAGCCTTTTATAGTTGAAAGAGAAAAGACAAAATAAAGTCTTGATCTTCATTCTTTTCACATAAGAATACCCATTCTGATAACAAAGATGTTCAACTTTATTGCTAAAAACATCTGAAATATTCATTAAACTGCTTCTGGCTAGATGTGGGAATGGCACAATCGACTTGTAAGTTCCCTCAATTTCTAATAGCATCTGACTCCTGGGGTGGTGAGAGGATTAAATGCATTCTAGTACTACTCAGGGGTCTGTTAAAAAACAGAACCATGCTATGTATATCAGGTATAAAGGTTTTTAGCATAGGAATTAGTGGTTTACGGGACTATGTAAAGAGGTAGGAAAGACAAGGTCAAAGAACGTATCACCAAGGATCAAGACAATAGGCACTAGAGACCTCAACTTAAAGCACCGAGATGGAAAATTCTGGAAAGACTACTGGAAAGCTATTGAAGAATCTTTGAGAATCCCCTCAACTACCCCCAACCATCTGCAGCAGAGAATTTCATAATTCTCATGAGTTACTCAGGAAGCTTCTGTAAATCTCATGTCTGCCTGTGTGCCTGCTTATGGAGAGAAACAACTTCTACTTTTCTCAGTCTTCAGATTCATGCAAGTTCCTCTTATCAACAAACTCTAAACCGGAACCAGACTGAGACAGGGGTTCTGGGAAATGTGGTTTTCAGCTTCTCTTCTCCAGAGATTCTAGAATGGGGGTGGTGATGCTGAATTGAGACCTGCACACAGCTGGGGATCACTGAGTGGTAATCATCATCATCACCATTCATGAAGCGGCAAATGCTCAACCTCATGAAGTTTGAAAGTGCTATTTTTCTGCTAGGATTTCTGTCCATCACACAGCCTCCCCTTTTCCCACACTTCATTGTGCAGGGGCCAAATAAGGACTCAGCAGGCACAGTCCTAGAAGAAAACTGCTGAATAATTCAGCAGTATTGAAAAATATATGAAAGGATTTATAGTTTTGTGTTAACATCCCTTGGATAAAGTGAGACTTGTGGTCTAGTCCTGGCTTTGGTGCTAGCAGCTCTATGGTTTTGGGCAAACAACTGAACTTTCTCGAAACTTAGTTTATTGAAAAATTCAAAAGGCTATGATACTGAGAAGAGCCCATCATCCTTGGGGTGTTCTTTCCAAGAATGCATAACCTCAGTCTAATCACGAGAACATATCAGACAAACCCAAATTGAGGAACATTCTACAAAGTGACTGACCAGTATTCTTCAAAAGTGTCACGATCGGGGGTAAAAAAAAGAAAGACTGAGAACTGCCACAAATTGGAGGAGATTAAGGAGACATAAGAATTAAATGCAATACGGGATCTTGAATTGAATCCTGGAAGCGAAAAAGAGCTTCAGTGGAAAACCTGGTGAAATACAAATAAAGTCCAAAGTTTATAATAGTATTGTACTGATGTTAACTTCTGAGTTTTGATCATTGTACCATGGTTATGAAAGCTGGTAACATTTAGGGGAAGCTGGGGGAAGGGTGTATGGGAACTCTATACTATTTTTGCAACTCTTCCCTAAGTCCAAAATAATCCCAAGATAAAATGCTAAAAAATAAAAGTGTGCTATTTAAATAATATGAAAATTGTAATGGCCAACAAATATATGAAAAGATGCTCAACATCACTAGCTATTAGGGAAATTGAAATCAAAACCACAATGAGATATCATCTCACACCTGTTAGAATGGCTATAATCAACAGGACAAGTAATAACAAACGTTGGAGAGGATGCGGAGAAAAAGGAACCCTCATCCACTGCTGGTGGGACCACAAATTGGTACAGCCACTATGGAAAACGGTATGGAGAATCCTCAAAAAACTGAGAATTGATCTACCATATGATCCAGCAATCCCTCTACTGAGTATTTACCCTAAAGACTTGAAAACCCATATCCAAAAAGATATTTGCACACCGATGTTCATAGCAGCATTATTCACAGTGGCCAAGACATGGATGCAACCAAAGTGTCCTATGATAGATGATTGGCTTAAGAAGCTGTGGTACATATATACAATGGAATATTACTCAGCCATAAGAACAGATGAAATACGGCCATTTGCAACAACATGGATGGAACTCGAGATAATTATGCTAAGCGAAATAAACCAGACAGAAAAAGTTGAAAATCACACGATTTCACTAATATGTGGGATATAAACCTAAAAGCAACAAATGAGCAGGACAATCAAACAGAGACGCATGGACATGGACTATATACTAGTGGTTACCAGAGGACTATAGACTAGTGGTCACTAGTGGGGTAGGGCAGGAGCAGGGAGGGGGACAGGTTAAAAGGTGTCAAATATAGTGGGATAGGAGGAGGGTGAAGTGGGTAAAGGGGATCAAATATATGGTAGCTGAAAGAAACTGGACTTTAGGTGATAAACACAATAGAATATACAGATGTCAAATGATAATGTACATCTGAAAATTATATAATTGTATTAACCAATGTTATCCCAATAAACAATTTAAAAAAAGATTAAGTAATAAAAAAATAATAATATGAAAGTTGAATTCATCATTTTGAATATAGCCGGTCTTACACAGAAGTATATGGAGAACTGGATAAAACACATTTCCTGTGATGGAAAATAATGTAGCAGCAATAAAACCATTCCCATGAGCTTAATGAAGACCTGGAAGGAGCAGAGACAGGAGCTGAATGGGTATTGTGGACAGGAATAATGTCCACAATAATGGCTCTGGGCCAATGACTAAAGACCAGATGAGACAGATATCTCAGCTGATGATGACTAAGAAAAACAAGAACCAAATTCTGAATCCCTCTCCCCAGTTTGGCATTGTGTAAGACCCCTAAAACTTAGAAGCAATTGAGAAAAGGATGAAAATCCCATTGGTATTCTCCTAAATCTATGTCCTTTCATGTTTTGTGTCCTTTCTTGCATGCCTGGTCAACTCAAAAATCTTGAATGACTAAGGTGAACTTTCTACTCCTAGTGTATGGAGGCTCAAAACAAAATGCAGAGTGGCGCCACCAAGATAGCGACATAGCTCCTTCCTGACTTGGTTCTCCTTGCCCCCCATGAGAACAACTCATGTAGAAGACACCACTGGGAGAATCCTAGAACAGGGGTGAGGTGGAAGCACCCTGCACTACAGAGACCAAGACAGACTGCATTAGAAGGGTAGGAGAAGTGGCTACAGGCTGACCACATCGCCTGCCCCAGGCCATCACAGCACCCTGTGGGGAGGTCTCCCTGGAGCCTCTGGTCCCTCCAGTGGGAAGAAAGCCCAGGGTACAACCAGCCCCCAAGCATTGTGCATGCTTTGTGGGAGCCCCTACTCTGGCCTTGCCCCAGCAGCCTACAGGAGAATCTGCAGGGCTCAACCACTGTGAATCTAAGATGAGGAAGAGAGGAGGGGTTCGCAATAACCAGCACAGGGATCTTGGTCAACTGAGTTCCTACCTGCAGCACTCAAGTAGTAATCCCAGCCAGCAGCTTTGCTCATCTGCAGAACCACATTGGGGTGCACTCTGACCAAGGAACTCATTGGGGTGCAGGTCCGCCAAATTCAGTGAGGAGTTTTGCCTGCTTTAAAGCCTGGTTTTCCCACATCAAGGCAGGGTGCTGAGTCACTGCAGCTCTGCTGAGAGCGGCTCCAGGGCCCATGGGCCAGAGAGGCTGCTGGGAACACCTGGAAACCTCACTGGAGCCTAGTAGGTGGTGCTGCCTACCCCAGAGCAAAGCCAGTACCTGGCGCAAAGGCTTCCCTTGCTCTGTCCAGACACAGAGATCAACTCATAGCCAAGGCTGAGGGTAGGTCCTGGCCCCTCCAGACCAGAAGACCTGCTTGAAAAAACTGCGAGTTGCCTGTACTAGCCCCACCTGGTCACACAGAGGAAAGTGGGCTGAAACATAGCTCCACCGGGGCTCCCGGCCCCATATGACCACAAGGACTGGTGAGAACACCTGGAAGCTGTGCAATCAAAACAGAAATTACGTTGTTATAGAAAAAGTAATATTTTTCGCCCACCTGTGTTGGTATACTAAGATTTGTACCTATCACCTATCAATCTTCCAAATCAATTTTACTAATTATTTGAGATTAGCAATTATTCTGTCTTAAAGTGGACAAGCAGATTTTTTACCATGGTGAAAAAGGTCATCTCAAATTTTACATATTGTGAGTTAAAATAAGTTAAGGTGAAGGAAGCAGTGACAAGAACTTTACTCCCACACCAGAGCGAATGTAGTTATTGCCACTGTTGCAGAATGCTGCAGAGATATCACAGTACTGCCCCATTTATCTGAGGTTTCCCTTTCTATGGCCATAGTTACCCACACTCAACAAAGGTCTGAAAATATTGAATGGAAAATTCCAGAAATAAACAATTCTGAAGTTCTAGGTTGTGTATCATTCTGATTAGCATGATGAAATCTCATGCTGTTCCGCTCCATCCCACCAGGACGTGAATCATCCCTTTGTCCACCATCTCCACGCTGTGTACACTCACTCAGTTATTGGTTATCAGTTACCAGATCAACTATCATGGTATTGCAGTGCTTGTATTCAAGTAACCCTTATTTTACTTAAGAATACCCCAAAGTACAAGAGTAGTTTAAATCTTATCATAGATATGTATGTACAGGGAAAAGCTATAGTGTATGTAGGGTTCGGTGGGTACTATCTGAGGTTTCAGGCATCCACTGGGGGTCTTGGAACATAGACCTGCAGATAAAGAGAGACTACTATACTCTACTAGATGTGGATATGGGCTATAGAGAAAAGTGAAAACCAGAACTGAAAATCTAAGCTTTGGTGGCCAAAACAAAAATATTACCATATACTTAAATAAGTATTGAAGTATAAAATATTATGCTTTACTAACGCTTATAATTTACTGAGGAAGGACGAAACACTTCCAAAGTTTTCAATAACCTTACAATAACACTGATAATAGTAAATTAATGTTACTGGATTACACTATTATGTTTTGCTTATCGAAAAAGAAAGCAAACATTCTAACTGTGCCATACTTATGGATCTGGCTGGAAAATGTTATAATTAATTTAAAATAAACACTATAGATGACATTTGTAAAAGTTCTATAAAATTACTCCATAAAAAAATGCCAAGCATCTGTATTAAGAATATTTTAAATGTTAACTCCTTTTATTTATTTGAAAAACAAAATAATATATTAAAGATAAATTTACCAAAAATAGGTCTTAAAAACAGGCATTTAAAATGTTTGACATTGGACTAATACAAATGTTTGACATTGGGCTAATCCAAATATTTGACATTGCATTAATACAAATGTTTGACATTGCACTAATACAAGTGTTTGACATTGCACTAATACAAATGTTTGACATTGGACAAATAAACTTGTGAAATTTTGAAAACAGAAAAGGCCTAATTTTGTTTAAAATAATGTATAAAATTTTTTTTAAATACTATGAAATAAAATAAAAAATAAAATACTATAAAATAAAAAATATAAAATACATAAAAATAAAAACTATAAAATAAAATATGAAGCAACTTTATGAACTTTATTTTGCTCAGTGTTTTTAAAGCAGTTAAGTGCATATTATTTTGATTCAAACTTTGGGGACCATTTTAAATACCTTTTATTTAAAAAAATAAAGAACATTCTAAACTGTGCTATCTAATACAGTAGCCACTATCTATGTGTGGCTATTTAAATTTTAATTTTAACTAGCTACAATGAGATAAAATTTAAAATTTAGTTAACTTGTCTAATTAGCTACATCTCAAGTGCTCAAGAGCCACAAGTGGCTCGTGACTACCATATTGGACAATGTAAATTAAAGAATATTACCAATCTAATGGAAAGTTCAGGCTGGTCTAATAACTTATATAAGCAATATCATAATAAAGTTAACCAAATGAACCTTGAAAAAATTTTGTAAATCTTAAATTTTTGTTTTTGTAATTTTGCTTCTAATCTAGGGAATACTTCAGATACAAATTTTGTATAAAGTACAAATCAAATTTGAAATCTACATAAGCAATTTGAATTTTAATCTTGCCTAGATATAGTTTTACTTTACCATATTAGCTCTATTACCAGCAGTTTGTAGAATTATTTGTGAAACTGAATGGTGAAGCCAAAGAATACCTTAGATGAATTATTCTAAATAACTGCTCAAAGCTCTTTTGCTCTCAATAGATTTTTTTGGCTTGAATTATCTACTTTTTAAGAGTATTGTAGGCATAACCTAAAAAATAAAAATATGCATAGAAATACTATAGTTCTAAGCTAAATACAACTAACAGTAAGTTATTTGGAGAACAGTCTTAAAATTTTAACCTTTTTATAAAACTATACTATATTTCAGTAAAATATTCTAAAAGTTGAATTTAGTTTTCAAAATATTTTTGAAAATAATGTATCTAATCTACAAATCAATTATATAAAACCATCTTAAACTATCTCACAAGTCACAAAGATAAAAATACTTGTCAATTTTCATACAACTTACATTGTTTGACTGCCTTATCACTTTCTATTGAGTTTCTTCTTTGCCTTATCAAAAAACCAAAGTTAATGAACATCAATTGTCTAAGACAAAGCCATGGGTCACAAGCAAATGGCCCTAACTGAAGGTTGAACTATCACAAGGAAAAAATTTGCTTTTTGAATAATAACTAGGAATGTCATAAAATGAATGTAACTGAGGACTGTTTGATAGGTTGAAAGCTGAAAGATGGCATTATAATTGACAAAATGTTTCTTAAACACAAATGATCAAACAGTGAAATTATGCAGTATTCCCTATGGCTGAAACATTCAAGAACTTTGAAGTGCTTAAAACAAAATAAACATTCAGGAACTTTAAAATTCTATTCATGAGAAAAGTGAAACTATTTTTTAATTCTCCAATATCCTGCCAATATCCTTTAAGATAACTTTTTTTCTAATTGAATTTCTGGTCAGTATTTTTTTATTTAAACATTGTAAGAGTTAAATCTGTATGCATTTTGACTAGTAGACTCAATCAGTAAACATATTGAACCTTCGCCCAGACATTTCAGAAAGCAAAAAATGTTACTGTCTAAATCTGATCGGATTCTTTTATTCATAGCGTTGCATTCCTAAGTTCATGTCACTTCTATGGAACCAGAAAGTCTGAGATGATTTTCTATGTTGACTTTTAGCAAACTTCTGTGACAAAATATTATCAGGAGGTAATTGAAAGAAAGCTGGTCTTATCAGGAGTAAATCTAAAGAACATAGGTCTCATCTCTGGAAAGCTCAGATCAAACAATATGTTGTCAATCCTATGAAATCCCTTACTAATGGATGTAAAAGAAAGCCAGCACAGGTGTTTTGGTTATATGTGAACTATACCTCTCTTCTGAATTAGTGAAAAAAACCTAAGTTCTGTAGTGACAATTCACTTTACAAATATTGAGTATCTACTACCTACAAGTTCCTAAACTCAGCATTATGGTTTGCACATTCAACTATGGCTTTTTACTTCACTATCTATATCTGCGTCACTAACACTCAGAATTCACGTGTCATTAAGAGCTAAGCATGCTGTTCTCATTCTATATTAAAACAGCAATGAAAACAATCTTAAGGAGTTTCTTAGTGCCACACTCTAACCAGCTGAGCTAACTGGTCAGTTAACCTTAAAGAGTTTAAGAACATTCCCTTAATCAGTGGTTCTTACAGAATACTGCCCATCACTCTGTTCATGAAACATTACACATCTTCCCCATGCAATTCCTCCTCATATGTGGGGAAAAAAAAGAATATTGGTTATCTCTTCAGGTATAAATGTAGGACTACAATACCACTACAACAGTCTTTTAAGTTTAGAATTATAATTTGAGAAAGTTACAGGAAAATGCAATAACACACACAAAAAAAAGTAGGATGGCCGATATTCAAGTATTTCAGTCGGTTAAATTGTCGTCTCTTGGTTCCTACTTCGCTGAATGTGTCATTGCTGGAAGTGGCTCTGATCTGGATGTAGACTTATTGAATTCATATCGAATGCTACGGATACAACTATTGATAGCCGTCATACACAACTTCCAGTCATATCCAGATTCTGTTAGGTCACAATTCGGGTAGTTCTCCTGGAGAAATTCTGATGGCAAAGACCCAAAACATAAGTTACTTAGAAATCATTTCACAGAGAAATGAATTTATTCGACCTTAGTTCTATTGCTGTGAAAGGGTCATTAAGACTTTAATTAAAACATATGGACTATGACTATTAAATTAGCTTACCAATTTTTTTAAATCTAAAAACATAATATGAAATAGCAGCATTTTTAAATCACAATAAAACAATTAACATCCCATGATCTTGCTTCATAACCAGAATGGAAATCCTCTGCTGCCTTCGGTACCCAGTGTAAACTTTTCTTATTCTTAAATTTATCAAACATGCATGTTATTCATTATATCAACTAAAGACATGCGAAGGCTTGGCAACACATAAGAGGCTGCAGTGTCTTTCATACTTTTAGAGGCAAGAAGCTACAGCTGCTAAATTTTGTGGTCTTTAGATCTTGCAGTTAGAGGAAGACTTCCATAAGGAAAGCTGACAGAGCAATACAGCTCAGGAGCATTCTTAGAGAAAGTGGAAAGACAAAGGGCATGGTAGGGAAGAGAGGTGTTAACTAGAAGAGCAGAGCTGCCCTCAGATACATTTTTAGGTAACTTCCTAAGTACTTTTGAGCCCTTAGAAATTGATCTGGTGATCATTACAGGCTAGCATTAGTTGGATACATTAATCTCATTTGTTTTTCAATAGGATTAATAGGCTGGAAAATCAGGCCAGTGCCATAAACACAGCATTTATCCAACAAAATTAAAAAGCTTTCATATACAAAGGACTAATTAATAGATCGGTGTTAGCCTGGAAGGAGGCTTTTAGTGGTGTGTCATCGGATTTGGTATCAGGCTCTATCCTACTGAACATTTTTATTAACAAAAAAAGAAGTTATGGAAAGTAGGCTTGTCCCATCTGCTCATGACAGCAAAGCTAGGATACATAATAGACTGGAAGACAAATACAGTACCTGCGAAGCTTTCGACAGGCTGCAATGAAGAGCCTAAGTTAGTTGCTATTTCCCAAAATGTGTTCTCTGAAACACTAGTCATAAAAGAAGTTTCTTGGGGGAAAAGGTTGTATAAATGAGAAAAGCTAATCTAGAGTTAATCTCCATTGAAAAGTCTGGGTTAACTTGAATACATCTGAAGTTAGTCACTGAATCACATCACAAAAGATTAGGAAAATACTTATATGAGGAATTATTAAAGGAAATGGAGATATTTAACTGTAAAAGTGTAAGACTTAATGAGAAAAAGTTGGGAATAACATTCATTCTCCAATCATCATGCTTCCATGTAGAAGGACTCTGAAATTAGAAAGCATGAAAGAACCGGACATATCTGATCAAAAATAAAGCTAATATTTTTATCTCCACCTGCCAGATCCTACTGGCTCTCACTTGGTTCTGAACTTGAAGAGGGGAGAGGCTATATTTATTACTTCCTAATGATCCAGTAGGAAATAATAGCTGTCTTTTAATACTTGAAGAGGCCTATCAACATGAAAAGTGACTGGATCTACCCTAATTAGCTCTGAAAGAGCTTAAGTAGAACAAATGTGTCTTACTTTCGAGAAGATAAATTTTGAGTCACTTGGAAAAAGAACTTTCTCATGAATTAGAGCCCTTTTAAAATGTAGTAGACTGCCATCAATGGAAATGTTCAAGCCAAGAGGAGGTGACTATATATCAGGATTCCTACTCTGGGTGAGTTGTATTAGAGGACCTGTAATGCATTTCCTATTGCTAAGATTTTACAGTTCTATAATATGCAGAAATGGATGAGAGGGTATAGGAGTAGAGGTTGTTCACTGATTACAAAATCTGCAGCCTACTAACTTTCTCCACATAAACCATTCTCTAAAGAGCTCTTAAGTGATACTGAACTCTCATTAGAGAGCATCAAATAATAGTTTCTTAAATGAAATCAATACCTTTGGCTATTGGACATAATGTCCTTTGACTACTAATTTCCAGAATCATCGTCCCAAATAATAAAATTTTAGGATAAGAAATTATATTACAATAGAATAAACTGGTTTCTTCCTTCAATGGGACACCAATCAGCAGTTAAAATGCATGAAGTAGATCTCAAAAATGTTGAGTGAAAAAATTTGCAAAAAGCTATGTAATATATATCCCCATTTATGTACATTAAAATAGCTAAAGAACAATATCACATATTATTTATGGATTTATCAACATAGGTAGCAAATGTGTAAAATATGCATGAGAATGTTAGATCCAACTCCAAGATTGTTATTACTTCTGGGGAAAAAGACAGGGGAAAAGGATAATGGTATGGAGTTTTAATGATATCAGTAATGCTTTATTATTTTTAAAAAAAACCCTGAAGGACAAAAGGCAAAATTTCTATATCTGTACTGGTTAGACAGGTGTTTATTATTTTACTATATTATTTTCTGTGCATTTTTTATGTTTTAAATAGTTTATACTGAACTAATACTTCTAAGGAAATGTTAGAGGCCATAAAGCCCAGTCCTCTTATGAGTATAGGAATCTCATATCTGGTCACTGAGCCTTTGCTCTGACTCTTCACTCTCCCAGTTCATTTTGTTCTCATATTAAAGTAAAATATATTTTCTCGTCAGCTTCCTTGGCCTTGGCTCTGCCCCCCCAGGACAGTGATGACTCTGTATTCTCTCTCCTGAAATAACTCATACAGCTGCCCTTCTACAAAGGAGAACTTTAAGTCTTATGTGAAATTTGTTAAAATATGCCATATGTGGATACTATGTCAATTTGTGCTAAACATTTTTTACTACGAAAGACATCTTGATTTGTAAGATATTTCGATAAGAGATAAAACAAAATGAAATACATAGAATGATATCTTTAGTTAATTTTTAAGGAATTGGTCCAGTCCAGATGTTTAAACTATAAAAGTCACCTTCTCTTCCTCACTTAAAAAGTTTTAATTAGAAAGACACTATTTTCTTCTATAAACACTTGTATTTCTGAATTGGTTATAAACTGTGTTCATTTTTTACTATAAGGTAAGAGGAACTGGGTTTCAGTTTTTGGCCTGGAGGGTTAGCTCAGTGACATTCAAATTGCACATCGTGATCAATTACTACGTCATGAAATCAGTGCTAGCAGCACTTTCAAAAAATAGAATAGTAAACATTTGAATGTAATTCTCATAGAAAGAATAAGTATTGTTTGTGAAAATTTTGCTTCAGTTTTTTTAAATCAAACACACGTCCTGAGTCACAATGTAAAATGTATATCTTACTGCAGTAAAAAAAAAAATGAAAACAATTGGATTAGATGATAGCAAATGCTTATGAAAGGTTCTATAATACTTGTGTTTCAGGTTTCTTTAGTTCAGCCTGAAATACAAGTATTGTTCAAATTTGTTGGATGTGAAACGTGTGATATGAATGTAGGAACCAGCTGAGATCAGGCTGGGGCTCGGAACTATGTCTTTGCTGGGTACCAATGACATAAATAAGAAATACTCTGCTTCCTGTTTTGTCCAAATCTAAGATTTCACAGAATTGCTTTTGAAAGCTTTATTACTTCATCTATACATGTAATAGATATAGGCTATATTATGCTTATGTGCATAAGAAAAAACTAGCCAATTAGCCTGCTGTGCTATTGTTGACACTTGCAAACTGACAAAGCCCAGCAGCTTCAACCTTGAACCTCAGTAAATGAAGGTGTTTGAGTTTCCATACTTCTGGCAATCCATATTAGGGACCCACAGTCAATAATGCCTTTCCTGTACTAAGAATGCCAATCAAGACAGAGCCATTAGCCCTAAGAACACAAATGCAAAAAGAAACACAATTCATGAACCTGCTCATTGTTGTGCCCTAATGAGAAAGATGTAAGAACTCTCTCTCCTCAGAATACACACAAACCAAATGGATTTTTCTTTCTGCCCTTCTCTAATACAAACCTCGGAGAGCATTCATCTGATTCAAGCTAAGGGCACATACGCCACGCGCCGGATTTCCTTGAATGCTACTTTTTATCAGGACTTCCTCTGCGAACATTTTGCGAACAAGGTATCTGGCTGACAGCTCTGGGCGACACTTTGCTTTCGCTATGCTCAGGACTGAGTATGACATCGGTATATTTCTACGTGGATTTCCAAGATAGTCTAGAAGTAAGAGAAAAAAGATGTCAATTTTCGTGGCAGATGTTAGGTTCAAGTTTTTTTATAAAGCTGTCACTGAAAGGTTGATTTTTCTGAATTTTTAGGCTCAAGAACTTGAGAGGTTAAAAAAATTAAAGCTTTAAGTTGTTAGTGTATCATGAAACAGCATGAGAAATGAGACAGGAATCAATGCTGGTATGATTACATGTGCTCTGATTGTTCAAGAAGATAATTCAGTGTTGTGCTACCTTTTAGGTCCCAATCAGGTTTTCATTACATTTAATAACAAAGTCTAAGTCATCTTAATGCACTGTTTTCCTAATTGTAAAAAAAGCCTTTTCAAAAATAAGCACCATGATTCTTACTGAAACATTTATAATTTTTAAAATATAGGTTTTCTATTTGGTATTAAACTCATTTAAAAACCAACAAACTTGTCTTAGATATATTTTAAATAATTTATTTGAACCGAAAAATAAATTTTAAGTCTGTTTTCATTTCTCAACTCTACGACCTAATCATCACCATCCCTCTTCAATCCACAGTGATTCAAATTAGCCACCTTGAAAAATATATTTTACATATAATAATTATTTGTTGAAGAAAATATATTAGAGAAATACAATCTGATTCTTAAATACTTTCCGTCTTGGAATATCCATCATTTAAGGGGTGACAGTATAAATTGTTGAATCTCTCAGACCCAATATTTACCAAGAGAGATTAAATTACTTCAAAATTCACTCAGTGGGTCCAAAGACTTAACTCTGAAAGATTAACCTGGAAATATTAATGAGGGGTCAGAAAAAAGTTAATGCTCTCTAACCTAGTAATTCAAATTCTGAAAACCTCACTTAAGTGAAGAATCCAAAATACATAAAAACCTATAAGATGAAGTTGGGGGTTTTAGGCAGCATGATTTATGTGACTGATAATCCCCTCCAAAAAATCCTTGAAAAAATGTAACAGGAGGGAGGTAGTTAAATAAATTAGGGTACACTTACTCAATGGAATTTTACATATCTGTTCAAAGCAGTGATTATGACAATTGGAGATTTTTGAGGAAAAACATATACATATGTTTAAAAAGAAGAGTAATTACATGGAGCACATAATGTTTTAAAAGGTTAGTAAGGAAAAAAAGACTGGAAGAAAATTAAATTGTCCATAATAGTTTTTTAAGGTATCTTGATTGTAGGAGCTTTTCTTCCTTCCTAAATATTTTCTGATTTTGAAAACTAAAATGGTATCATAGACTACGTGCCAACTGGGGCAGCTGCCTGGCTCACAATGTGCTTAGTTGCCCTGGCCTCTGGTTCTAGGTGGGTCAGGGTCAGAGACCTGTAACCCAACCTTCCCAAATTGGATTCTTTCTCCTGGGAATCTGAACAGTGACAAGAGAAACCTAGAACTTGGATATCATGGATGCTGCAGACATGGAACCCCAGAGATCCAGATGAACCCCAGATGCCACAGTCTTGGGGCTACTCTGGCTATTGCCTGCAGCTCAGTTTGTTCTTTGCTCCTTTAAATCTAGGAGCTATTTGTCTGGTGATTTTTGTTGTAGTGATTTAATTTGGCCAGAAGCTGTTTCTACAGTATATAACTTTAGTAAATACAGTAGTTATTACTTTTATAATGGAAAAAAATATACTATAAAGACATATCGTTTAAATAATTTCATATGAATAGGCTCACAGGTAATGTTCTACTTAGGGTTGACATGGGGGCGGGGGAGAGATAGAAAATAGTTTTGCTACCTCAGGTGCCTATAAACCCCAGCATCCTGGGGAGGGGGCATTAGGGATCATGAGAGGGAGGTGGCACAGTCACCTACAGAATCCGCAGCCAACTGACACTAATGAAGTAGGACAGCCTCTGGCAGACAGCTAGCATGAGAGCACAATGCTCTGAGTAATGGCATTCATTCATTCACGCAAAAATTCTTTATGGAGCACCTGCAATGTGCCCGGCACACAGAGAACAAGACCCCTGAATTACTTCTGGCTCATCCAGCTGTAGCTTCTTCGTCTTTACCTGCCAACCAGGGTGCCTAACCTGAGAGTTCACACCATTCAAAGGAGTTAGCAAAGAACCGCTTTCTGAAGGAAAAATAATGGGTTTTGCTTAACGTTAAAACTATCAGTCTCGGAACTAGGTATCCATATTTCATTAACTCATTAATTTAGGAGGTTAAGTTGTTTAGATTTCTTATTATGAAAAAATTTTGAACATACATAAAAGCATAAAGATAGTACAATGAACCCCATAAAAGCATCATCCAGATTCAACATGTATCATCAAGAGAACTTATTTTAAAACTCACAAACTGTTTCAAAAGGTACTGCTGAAGCATCAGTGGAACGTTGTTTAAATCTTTCAAAGAAAGCACTGCTGTTCTGTTGAGAAGTACCACTTGCTCCTGCTTTTGAGGCAGCTGCTTGCTGAGATAACTGGTAACGGCTTTCGCCGCCATCACCATCCCTTTTATCATTCAAATCTGCAGACGCTAGTGTATTGGTGTTGGTAGGGACTTTATTGTGGGCAACAGTTCTCTGCTGAAACACAAAAAGGTATCAATAACAAAGTCCCATTGTGAAAAAATATGGATATGCTCCAT
This sequence comes from Pteropus vampyrus, assembly GCF_000151845.1. NCBI lineage: Eukaryota > Metazoa > Chordata > Mammalia > Chiroptera > Pteropodidae > Pteropus > Pteropus vampyrus. Next base: position 6,646,853 of record NW_011888862.1, read on the forward strand.
CATCAACCAGGGCCCCCTAGGTGGGCATAAGCCCACAGATATTGTGTGCCATGACCAAAGTATAGGTGTGGATTCGATTCTTCCTCAAGCTGCCCTGACTGCTGCTTCCTGGGGCACTTGGTAGCTCTAGCCAATGAACTGGATGATAATTACTGGCAGAAAATAAATGCTTAATAAACATTTAATGAATAAACAAATAAATGAGTTTCCTGAAGATGACAACTTTTGGGGGTTTTTTTTTAATGTTTTTTGTTTGTTTTCTCTCCCCAGTGGCTTTTAAATCTGGCTGCACATTTGAATATTTGAATTACCCTAGGAGCCCTTTTTTAAAAAAGCTCTGTTTGGGCCCCATTCTCAGCAAATTCAACCAGAACCTCTCGTGGAGGGGGTGAGAGAACTCAGGCATTAACAACTTTAATAACTTTTTAATAAATGCCTCACGTGATTCTAATATGTACCCACAGTTGACAATCGCTGCTCTAGGACAGAGCTTCTCAAACTTCAACGTGCACACAAATCAGCTGGGGGTCTTGCTAAAATGCAAATTCTACCTCAGTGAGTCTGGTTAGAACTCAAGACTGCATTTCTCACAAGCTTTCCAGTGCTGCTGCTGCTGGTCCACGGCCCCACTTTGAGTGGCGAGGACCTACCCCACTCCTACCCTACTCCTAGTCAAGTACACAGCAGGCGTTTGGCAGATGCCGCTTCTCTTCCGATCCCTAAGCAAATATGCAAATTACCATTTTCCAGGCAGTATCTTAATTTTACATTGAAATGTTTAGGGTGCAATTTTTGTAGGAAATAAAAGGGAATGTGAAAAATAAGCAGATTTGGTTTCAGACAGATGGTGCTTGAGCTATCACTAGAATCGAGCCATTTGCCAGGAAAATATAAGCTCAGCTACAAATATTCGTGGCAAATAGTTTCCATAAACTTACTCTAGAGACACAGGAGTGACTAAACATGGTGAGAATAAAATGGGGTTTTTAGACACGTGGGTGGAAGTTAGGAACTGTCATTAAGTTTGTCAGGAGAAAGCAATAGACAGGACACTCTTCCCTACTGACCCATTCATGCTAAAAAATCTCTAATGGACTCTGAAGATAGACTGAATGAAAGAGGAATCAGATTCCCATTTACCATGTAACCGACCATACAGAATATAAAATATCTATGATAACTTAACCTCATGACATGTATTATTTTCACCAGGTTCTGCCATCATTGAAAGTGAATAAGTAATGAAGTGCCTTCTTTTTCTCCTGTGCCATCCTTAACTACCACTAGAACAGCTAAGCAGCACCACAGTCTGCTCTGTGTTATTTGTTGGGATGCTGAAAAAGATTTGCCAAATATCTTTGTGACTGAAATATTTTTTCTAGTATAACCCTTGGCTTCAAACATACTAATTATAACATTATATTTGATTTATTTTATCTTTAGGATATTTTTATGAAGCATAAATACCAAAGAGTGAAATAAACAAGCAGTATACTTTTGAGAATGTGCCCTGCTCCTAAATTAAACAAACAAGATTCTGAGCACATTCCTGAAGACCCTGTGTCGTGCTTTCAGTTCTAAAGTTGTGTACGGTATGCACTTATACAGTAGTGACCATATTTAGATGAAAAATAACTTACTGATGTTCTTTTGGAGTCAGAGCATACATAGCGGATCAGAGAATTGATATAGGAAATACAGGTTTTCCAGTCTCTTCCACATTCACGCAAATCATGGTTGGGAAAAGCTGTTGCCAGATACTCTGCAAATAGCAGAAAGCATTCATGAAAATTAAGGAAAAAAGTTAAAGAAACCAACAAGAAATTTTTAAATTTAAAATACTAAAATTTTCTATTTTTAATTGTTATCCTTTTCTCTAACTCTCTGAGAGTTTAGAAATTCTACCCAAAGAGGATGCTTTGCTGAATATCTCATTTCTTCCAATGCACAATTCCCTGAAACATTGACCTACGGAGCCAGTAATGAGGTTTTGGTGCTTTCAAAAAAATATATAACAAAAAGTTAACTATTTCGGGGTGCTAATGCCATTTAATAACCCCAATGGATGAGTCAGAACTAAAAATACATGAAAACTTATATAGAGAAAATAGTATTGCAAACATTATTACACCATGGTCTATTTATCTGTGCACGTTACACGTCCATCTTCCCCATGAGCTACTCCCTCTGCCTAGGATACTCTTCCTATTTTCTTTACCTAGCTAAGGAATTCTTCCAAATCCAGCTCAAATGTCTTGTCCTTAGCAAGCCTTCCCTAATGCCCCCGAAGTAATTGCTCTGCTCTCTCAGCTTCCACAATATTACCATGCTGGATTGGAATTAATCGGTTTCCCTCAGTGCATCCCTTTCTAGACTGTTAAGTCCTTATGGACAGAAATATTCATTCTTTGCATCTTCAGTGCCTATAAGTTCTAGGATCTCCATACATATTTCTGGAAGGCAGGAAGGTAGAAGGCTAAAGTGAATTAATCACAAGATTCGACTTCTGTGCTTCCAGTTACTAGCACTGAAATGTGATTTATTCACTCACATTTATTTTGTTTTTTTTTTCCTTTATTTTTAGTACCAAGTTTCATCACTGAAGAACTGACTTAGTATTAACCATAAGTAACTAAAATCAATAAAGCTTGTCTTATTCCACCATCTATGGACAAGTTTTATTCTTCAGAAGTTGTTACCTATTATATACTATTAAATTGTAAAATTTGGGTCAGGCAGACAGGTGAAAAAATGAACAGTTCTGATTTACCAAGATTTAATCATTATTTCTTCAACTGCCAATAACATCCATCAGATAACCAAATGATAATAAAACAAGATTCCATAATGACTTTACATACCTCTTATTGCAGCCATTTTGTTTGGATCTAGGGGTTGGCGGCCACTAGGGTTTAGTACACGAGAATTGACACCTACTGAGCTGCAAAGCAGGACTTCCTTGGAGAATAAAATGCGAGCCAAGTAACGGGCTGCATGCTTAGGTTCGGCCTTCCTTTGTGCAACCATCAAATGCAAATTAAGAATCCTGACATTTCTTTCTGGATCACCGAGAAATCCTTTAAAAATACAGGACAAAAGTAAAATCTCTGTTTTTTTCATGCAAGGCTACCATGAAAGTGCCCAAGAAAATTAACCTAATTGATTTCTAATTCACAAATTTCTATTTGGGTGAATTTTTTTCTATACTTATCTCTTCTTTTACGTAAATGAAATGCCATCTACACAATTATTATCATTTTTCACCTTTGCTAGCCTTGGATTTGCTGTACTTGAACTAATCTGTTCATTGTCTTGAATAAATTTAATTCTTAGGCCACAAGTGCATATGTGAATATGTTGCTCTGAGGTCCCACTGCTCCCTTTGACACTCTAAAAGTACACTCAGAGCTATATTACTGAGTGATATATGTTCCCTGAAGACAATTTGGAAAGTATAGGTGAGTATAATTAAGAAAAAATTTAAAATAGCTAGCATTTAGAGTATTGATTATATATCAGGCACTGTGCTAAATATTTTATATCTATAAGCTCAGTTTCATCATCCTAACAACTTAATCCCACTTAGCAGATGAGGAAACTGAGGCCCAGAGAAGGTAAGTTATTTGAACAAGATTACACTGCTGGTTATAGAGCCAGTTTTAAAATCTAAGTCTATCTGTTTTTATAAGCCAGGTGCTCTGAACCATTAATCTACTGATGTCTTCCATTCTTTTTTCTATTTCGTTTTTTTAAACACAAATTTGAAATCATACTTTATATATAGTTTGAATCCTACTTTTTCAGTTAACATTATATTTTGAGCATTTGAATCCTACTTTTTCAGTTAACATTATATTTTGAGCATTTCTCCATTTTCTTTTTTTTTTTTTTTAATCTGCATCTCTGTCATCATGATTTTCCTGACAGGTGACATTTATGTTGCATTTATGCTCTGAAAATTGTGCGAGGAACTTTAAATGAATTACATCGTTTGATCCTCACAATTCTATGAAGTAGGTACTATAGTTTTTGTCATTTCACAGATGAAGAAACTAATATTTAGGTTAGAGAAGTGGCTTAAGGTCACATGGTTAATAAGACATAGAGTTGAGATTTGAATCCAGGCAGTCTGACTCAGGAGACCATACTCTTAACCATTATGCTTTACCGTCTCACATACTGTGAATATACCAAGAGTCACTTAACTAATTCCCTATGGTTGCTTTTTTGGCTGTTTCTAATTCTTCGTGATTCTGTAAAGAACATTCTTGTACCAAAATTTTAATACAAATATTTTTTTAAAAATATATCTTCAGATAGAAGTGGGATTACTGAGTCAATTAGCATAAATAGTTCTACGGATTTTTATACAAATTACCCCTCAGAAAGTTTTCACCAATTTATACTTCTAACAACAGCATATCATAGTACCCATTTAGAACAAATAGTACAATTTTTGAAGTTTCTTCCAGTTTGGGTAACAAAATAATTTAAAAGAAAAGGGTCTCGAGAACAGAAGACAGCAAACTATGCTCCACAGGTCAATCCCACCACAGATTTTTATAAATTAAGTTGTATTAGCACCCAGCAACATTCATTCATTTACCTGCATCTGTGGCTGCTTTCATGTTGCAGCAACAGAGTTGAGTAGTTGTGACAGACATGAGATGGCCCACAAAGGTTAAAATTATTACTATCCTTTACAGAAAAAGTTTACTGAGCCCTGCACTAGGATATTAATAAGAGATTAGCTACTTAGAAGTAGAGACACAAAGGAACTATAAAATATTAGAGAGGCTTGCCCTTTAAGGCCACAAAACATGGGGTCTCCTCATCTTGGCCACTGTGACTTGGCAGGCAATACAGGAAACTGTTGAAGAACACAAGCTTTAAAGTCAGAGAAAACTAGGTTAGAGTTCCAGAACTGTCACTCATAAGCTCTGTAACTTTGGGAATGGAGATAATAAAAGTACCTACATCCATGAGGGATATTAACAGAGAAGAAGTATGTCAGTTGATTAGCACAGTGCCTTGCAAATAATACACACTCAATAAATGTTAGTCATCATTATGAACATCACCTAAAACCAGCCCTCAAAACAGAAAACAAAAAGCTAACATTAGCTTGTATCAAGAACGTTGAAGAATATAGGTTAAATAGTGTTATTTGTAATATGTGTCTTTTCACACTTACCAGAATTAGTAGGGAAGCTGGTAGATGATGAAGAACTCTGGCTATTGTTGTTTTCCACTACAGTTGGGTGAGTCACTGTTTCACGGCTGTTGCCCATGTTGTTTTCTGCTCTTAGCAATATTTCTATAGGTAAAAGTGCTAAAAGAAAAGAACTCTCAATTGTAAATTCTATACCCAGCAAACTATCCTTCAGAGATGAAGGGGAAATAAACATATTCTCAGACAAAAGAAAACAAAGTGTTTGTCACTAGCAGACCTACTCTTAAAGAATGGCTAAAGGAAGATCTTCAAACAGAAAGTTATGATGACAGAAGGAATCTTGAAGCATCAGGGAGGAAGAAAGAACAATAGAAAGAGCAAAAGTATGCATGCCGAGAAACTCAATCATCCATACATTGCTGGGGGAGATGGAAGATGGAACAGCCACACTACAAAACAGTTGGCAATTTTTTATAAAACTAAACCTGCAATTACCACATGACACAGCAATTTTACTCTTGGGCATTTATCCCAGAGAAATAAGAGCCCTTGATGACACAAAAACCTGAGTGTCATGCTAAGACATGAATGTTCCTAGAAGCTTTATTCTTGATAGTCAAAAACTATAAACAATCCAGATGTCTTTTAACAGAATGGTTAAAGAAACTGTGGTAAATCCGATACCACAGAACACTATTCAACAATAAAAGGAATAACGAACAGAAAGAGCAGAAATATGGGTAAATACAATACTATCATGAGTTTTGTAAATCATATGTGATGATTGAAACAAAAATGAAAACACCATCTCACATCTAAACAATAATAGTTAAAAGTGAGGAGGGCAAAGGAATTAAAGTTTCAACACTTCATTCTAAGTGGTAAAATGTTGATACCATTAGACATATATAGTAACGCCTACAGTGACAACTAAGAAAACTATACAAAGCAATATACTTGAAAACATAAATAAATCAAAATGGAATACTAGAAAATGTTTAGGTAACCCATAAGAAGGCAAGAAAAACAGAGAAACAGAGAAAATGAAGAGAAAAATAATAAAATGGCAGACATAAGCCTTAGGCTATCAATAATTACCTTAAATGTAAATAACATAATCATATCAATTAAATGGAGGCAATTGATAAAGTAGATTAGAAAAACAAGACTCAACTATATGCTGTTTACAGGAAACTACAAATTCAATGACATCGGTAGATTGAAAGTAAAAGGACGGAAAAATATATACCATGCAAACAGTAATCAAAGAAGAGCAGATCAGGTATACTGACATCAGACAAAGTAGGTTTCAGAGCAAAGAAAGTTACTAAAGACAAATAAGGATAAAAGAATCAACCCCCAGGAAGACATAATAATCCTCAATATGCCAAACAACAGAGTCTCAAAATACATGAAGCAAAAGCTGAAAGAGCTGAAAAGAGAAATTATTGAACCCATAATTATAGTTGAGGACCTTAATACAACCCTCTCAGCAACTGATGGACCAACCAGACCAAAAATCAGTAAGGATACAGAAGACCTGAAGAACACAATCAACTAACAGGATCCTCATTATAGAACATTCCATCCAAAAAAAATCCAAAGTATGTATTTTTTTTCAAATGCCTATGGATCATCCACCAAGATAGACTACATTCTGGGCCAGAGAAAAAAATCTCAACAAATTTAAAAGAAATGAAATTACATAGAGTACATTTTCTGACCATAATAGAATCAAACTAGAGATCAATAATAGAAAGATATGATGAAATCATTAAATGCTTGAAAATTAAACAGCACACTTATAAATAATACATGTATCAAAGAGAAAGTTTCCAAGGAAATAATAAAACACATAAGATTTAATGAAAATACAACACACAAAATATATGGGATGCAACTAAAGCAATACTGAAAGTGAAACTTATAGCACTAATGCTTATATTAGAAAAGGTCTCAAATCTATAGTCTAAGTTCCTACACCAAAAACTAAGAAAAGTAAAATAAACCCAAACTAAGCAAAAAGAATGAAACAATAAAGAGCAGAAAGCAATGAAACTAAAAATATGAAAACGGGAAATCAACAAATCAAAAACTGATGCCTCAAAAAGGTTAATAAAGCAAACACACCTCTAGAAAGACCTAAAAAAAGTAAAAAAAGATGATGCAAGTCATGAAACGGGATATCACTACAAATCCAGTAGCCATTAAAAGGATAATAGGGAATACTACAAACCACTTTACACTCATAAATTTGATACTTTAGAAGAAAGGGACCAAGTTCTCCAAAATTACAAATGCCAAAACTCAACCAAGATGACACAGATAATCTAAATAGTCCTATAGCCATCAAAGAAATTGAGTTTGAAATTCCGAAAAGGAATCTACAGGACAGAATGATTTTACTGGAGATTTTTACCAAACATTTAAAGAACTAACACTAATTTTTCACATATGTTTCCATAAAATAGAAGAGGAAATCTTTACTCATTTTATAAGTTTAGTATGCCAATACCCAATCCAGACAGAGACAGGACAAGAAACAGAAAAATACAGAACCAATATCTTTCATGAACTTAGACACAAAAATTCTTAATCAAATATTTGCAAAACAAACCAATAATGTGTCCATTGTAATATTAATTATTTATACCCATTCATGATTTTAAAAATCTCTCAGCAAGTTAGGAGGAGGGAAAGTACATCAAGTTAATAAAGGTCATCTATCAAAAACATACAGTTAGCATCATACTAAATGGTGAAAGATAATGCTTTCCCTGTAAGATCAGAAAAAAGGCAAGGATCTACATTCTCACCACTCTTATTAAACATAACACTGGAAATTTTAGCCATAGCAATAATGCAAGAAAAGGAAATAAAAGGTATACAGATTGGACTGAAAGAAATTAAATGGCCCCTATTTGCAGATGGCATGATATAAGAAAGATGGCTATGTAGAAAATCCCAAGGAAGTACCAAAAAAGACTTCTAAAACTGTTTGGCAAGGTCACAGGATACAAGATCAATACTCAAAATTTAGGCTCATTTCTATATACTAACAATGAACATGTATTAACCAAAATTTAGAATATAATACCATTTACAAAATTTCCAAAGAAAATAAAATACTTAGGTAAGAACTTATTTTTAAAAAATGGACAAGATTTGTATCCTAAAAATTACAAAAAGAAATAAAAGAAAACCTTAATAAATATACAGACAAAGCTACAATGTTCATAGATGATTCAACATACTAAAGATATCAACTCTTCTCAAGTTGATGTGTAGGATTAATGCAATTCCTATCAAAATTAGAGCAAGATTTTTGGAAACATAAACAAGGTTATTCTAAAATTAAGATGGAAAGTCACAGGACCTAGAATAACTAAAACAATTTTGAAAAAAGAATAAAGTAGGAAGAATCATTCTACCTGATAGTAAGGCTTACTTACTGTATAACAACAGTAATCACAACATTGTGATTTGGCAGGGGAATAGGAATATAGATCAGTAGAACACAATAGAGAGCCCAGAACTAGACCTACATGAATATGTCTAATTAATTTTTGGTTAAGGTATAAAATCAATTCGAAGGAAGAAAGAAAGTTATTCAAATAAAAAAAAAGAACCTCAACCTATCTCACACCTTATATGAAATTAGCTCAAAATAGGTCACAAACTTATATGTGAAATGTGAAGTATAAAATCTTTAGAAAAAAAAAAGAAAAGAAAAACTTGGTATCAAGGACTAAGCAAAGAATTCATAGACTTAATACCAAAAGTACTATCTACAAAAGGAAAAGTTGATAAATTAAATTTTGTGAAAACTAAAAATGTTCTCCCTGCAAAACAAAACAAAACAAAACAAGACAAAACAAAAAACCTGTAGAGGATATAAAGGCAAGCTGTGGACAAAAAGAAAATGTTTGCAAACCACATATTCAACAAAAGACTAGTATCTACAGATATCTAAGCAACTCTCAAAACTCAACAGTAAAAACATAAATATTACTATAAGAAGGAAACAGACATTACAGAGAAAAGGACATACAGATGGTAAATTAGCATATGGAAAGATGTTGTGCATTATTATCCAAAGGCAAATGCACATTAAACCCACAACAAAGTATTACTATACACCTATCAGAATAGCTAAAATAAAAAAAAAATAGTGAAAACACCAAATGCTAATGAGGATGCTAAGAAACTGAATCATTTATACACTGCTGGTGGGAATTTAAAATGGTAGAGTCATTCTGGAAATAGTTTGCCAGTGTCTTATAAAAAGGAACTACTGATACATGCAGCAAGTTGGCTAAATATCCAGGGAATTACGCTGAATGAAAAAAAAGCAATCCCAAAAGATTAAATACTATATGAGTCCATTAATATAACATTCTTGCAGTGACAGAATTATAAAGAAGGAGAACACAGTAGTTGGATGGGTTAGGGATGAAGCCAGGGAAGCAATGACATGAAGGTGGGTGCAGTTATAAAAAAGCAACAAGAGGGTTCCTGGAGGTGATAGACCAGTTCTGTATCATGAGTGTAGTGATGAACACCTGAACCTAAACGTGTCACTAAAGTGCAGAGAACAAAATACGCATATAAACAAATAAATACAAGTAAAGCTGGGGACATCTGAATAGATTGGTGGATTGTATCAATGTCAAAATTCTAGTTGTCATGTATTTATAAAATATTACTATCGGGAGAAATTGGGCAAAGGGTGCACCAGATCTCTCTGCATTATTTCTTGTGCCTATATGTGATTCTGAAATATCTCAAAGTGAAAAGTTTAATTTTGAAAGAGCTAACACTAAGAATTCATATTAAGAATGTTGATGAATCTAGATTAAAGAGTGCTACTTGTAATATGTGTCATTTTGAACTCACCAAAACCAGCAGTGAGGAAGAAAGATGCGTTAGCATTATCTTGGTCACTGCCATTTTCCACTGAAGTTGTGTGAATCATGGTTTCAGGCTGCATTTCTGTGCTAGAGTCTGTTTGAACAACATTTTGATTAATAAAACATTTTCAAGTGCTAAAAGTCAAGAAATCTCAATGATCATTTTTATGTCAAGCAAAACTATCCTTCACGAATGAAGGAGAAATAAAGACATAGGAAAACATTTAAAAAAGAACTATCATTGGTTGGCCTACCCTTAAAAATGGCTAGAGGAAAATCTTCAAACTAAAAAGATATGATGAAGGAAAGAATCTTGGAGCATAAAGAAGGAAGAAACAACAACAGAAAGAGCAGAAATATGCATGCAGAAAAACTAGATCACTCCAAACATTGCTGGTGGTAAGGTAAAATGGTACAGCTACACTGGAAAACAGTTTGGTAATATTTTACAAAACTCTACATACCATTAACATAGGACCCAGCAACTGTGCCCTTCGGCGTTATCCCAGAGAAATGAAAAACTTATGTTCACACAGAAACCTGCACATGAGAGTTCATAGCAGCTTTACTCCCAATAGCTAAAAACAACCCAGATGTCCTCCAACCAGCGAACAGATAAACAAATCATGGTACAGCCATACTATGGAATAGTACTCAGAAATAAAAAAGAAAGAACTACTGGTATACTCAGCCACTTAGATGGAACTCCAGGAAATTATGCAGAATGAAAAAAGACTATCACAAAAGGTTACATATTATGTGTGTCTGCTTACATAAAGCTCTTGAAATGACAAAATTATAAAGGAGAGCAGATTAGTGGTTGCCAAGGGCAAGGACAGGGCAGGGTAGGGGTAGGAGGGTGACAAGAGAAAGGTGAATGTGAGTTTTAAAGAGCAACAGGTAAGATCCTTGTGAAGATAGAAATATTCTGAATCTTAACTATGATGGAAGATATGGAAACCTACTCATGTCATGAAATTATATAAAACTGAATATTCATACACACACAAACATAAACACACATACATAAACACACATAAGAACACAAATAAAACTGAGGACATCTCAATAGTATCTGTCAATTGCATCAATGTCTATGTCCTGGTTGTGATGTTGTATTATGGTTTTGTGAGATGTTATCATTGGGAGAAACTGGGTAAACTGTGCACAAGATCTCTCTGTATTATTTCTTACAATTGCATGTGCAGCTAAAATTTTCTCAACATAAAACTTTTGATTTTTAATTAACTTAAATTATTTTTTAATTAAGAAAAGCTACTACTAAGGGTATTAAAGAATCTAGATTAAACAGTGCTACTTGTAATATGTATCATTTCAAACTCACCACAATCAGCAGGGATAAAGAAACATGGAGCATTTCGATCACTGTCATTTTCCATGGGAGGTGGGTTATTCATCATCTGAATGTTGTTGTCTAGGTTGGTTCCTGCTCTGACCACCATTCCTATAAGGAAAATATTTTCAAAATCTAGAAAAGACTCTCAACCTTACATTCTGTATTTGATGAAATGATCCTTCAGTAAAGTATTTGTCACTAACTGATGTATGCTTTAAAATGGCTAAAGGAAAATCTTCAAACAGAGAGGATATAATAGAAAGAATTTTGGAGCATCAAGAAGGACAAAGAACAATGGAAAGAAAAATACAGATGCAGAAAAACTGGATCATTCATACATTGTTGGCAGGAATGGAAAATGATACAGCCACACTGAAAAGCAGTTTGTCAGTTTCATATAAAAAACTAAGGATGCAATTACCAAAGGACCAGAAATTGCACTTTTGGACATTCATCCCAGAGAAATGAAAACTTGTGTGAAAGAGTGAAATGAATGAAATGAAGAAAGATTAAAAACTATGAATGAGTATTCATAGCAGCCTTTACCACTAACAGCCCAAAACAGGAAACCTAGAAGTTTTGAACAGGTGAACATGTACATGTTTCCTGGTACATCCATCCATGCCATGAAATACTACTCAACAATAAAAAAGGAGTGGTTAAATGAGTCTTCAGGGAATTACACTGAGGGAAAGAAGCCAATTTCAAACACCACATGATTCCATTTATATAACAGCTGAAGAGACAAATTACAGATCTGGAGAACAGATCTGTTGCTACCAGCAGTTAGAGACAGGACAGGGGGTAGGAGTGGGAGGAAATGTCAACTGGAGGGAGGTGGGTATAGTTATAAAAGAGCAATATGAGGGGTTATGGTGGTGATGGTACCATTTCTGATCACATAGCCTCTACCACAGGGGACTTGCCTGTGGTAGAGAATATGTGATAAAATTGTACAGAGCTAAACACACACACTGATTAATACAGTGAAACTGGGGACATCTGAGTATTATCTGTGAATGGTATCATGTCATCATCTTGGTTGTGATAATTTCTATCACTTTACAAGTTGTTACCACTGGAGAAATTTGGGTAATGGGAACACAGAATTTTTCTGTATTATTTATTACAACTGCATGTGCAACTAAATTTTTCTAAAAATAAAAACCTTAATTAGAAAAAGCTACCACTATCTCGCACTAAGGATGTTGATGAATCTAGATTAAATATGCTACATGTCATAAGTATCATTTCAAACTCAGCAAAACTGGGAGGAATGCAGCAACATACTGAGGAAATGTTTTGGCTACTGTTGTTTTCCAATAAAAGTGGATAATTTGTTGTCTCAGGGCTCTTTTCCAGACTGGTTTGAGTTTCTACCAATATCTCTATAAATAAAATATTTTCAAGTACGGAAAGACAAGAAATCTCAACCATGAATTCCATATCAGGCAAAACTATTCTTTGGGAATGAAGGAGATTTGTGGCAACATGGATAAATCTGAAGGGTATTATGCTAAGTAAAATAAGCCAGAGAAAGACAAATACTGTATGTTGTCACTTATATGTGGAATCTAAAAAGAAAAAAAGTCAAACACATAGAATCAGAAAATATAATGGTGGCTGCCAGGGGCTGGGGAGGTAAAAAAAAATAGGGAGAGGTTGGTAAAAGGGTAAAAACTATCAGTTATAAAATAAACTAGTCTGAGGATGTATAGCATGGTGACTTATGATTGATAATGATGATTGTATAACTGAAATTTGCTTAGAGAATAGAATTTAAGTGTTCTCACCACAAAACATAAAAAGGTAAATATGTGAAATGATGGATGTGTTAATTAACCTGATGTTGAGAATCCTTTCACAATGTATATGTGTATCAAATCACATTGTACATTTTAAATATATTACAATTTTATTTGTCAATTATATTTAAATAGAGCTAAAAAAAAGAAATGAGCATTCAAACTGTTTAAAAAAAGAATGAAGGGGGAATAAGGACATTCTCACATGAAGGAAAGCTAAAAGTATATCTCACTAGGTGTTCACATTTAAGGATGGCTAGAGGAATAACTCCTCTATCAGAAAAGAATATTGAAAAAACAAATCTTGGAGCATCAAAATGGAAGAAAAAAAAACAATGAAAGAAGAAGAAATAACAATGTGGAGAACCTGGCTAACTCATATATCACTGGCAGTAAAGTAAAATAGTACAGCCTCTCTGGAAAACTGTTTGGCAGTTTTTTAAAAAATTAAACATTAGGCTATTATCATATAACCAAGCATCTGCACTCTTGCGCATTTATCTAAGAGAAGTGAAAATTTGTATTTACACAAAAATCTGTACATGAATGGTCATACCAATTTTACTTGTAACACTGAAAACTGGAAAAAATCCAAATGTTCTTCAACAGTAAGCCAATATACAAACTGTGGTACATCCACACAATGGAATAGTACTCAACAATAAAAAAGAAGGAAGTGCTGATGCACACAACGAGTCAGATGAATTGCCAGGGAATTATGCTGACGTGAGTTTGATTACAAAAGGGAAAAGTGAGGTATCCACATGGGGATGGAAATGTTTTGTGACTTGACTGTGGTTGTGAATATCAAACCTACTAATGTGATAAAATCAAACAGAACTAAATACATACACACAAATCAATACAATTAAAATGGAGAAATCTCAATAAGATCTGTGGATTTTATCAATGTCAATATCCTGGTTGTGATGTTCTATTACAGTTTTGTAAGATATTATTGTTGGGAGAAATAGATAAAGCATAAACAGGTTCTCTCCACATTATTTCTTACAGCTATATGTGCATCTTAAACTACCACAAAATTAAAGTTTAATTTAAAAAACAGCTACCATTAGCTTATGTTGAGGACGTTGATGGACCTAGGTTAAAGTGCTACTTAAAATATGTATAATTTCAAACTCACCAAAATTGGGTGGGATGGAGAGAGTCGAAGAGGCAACAGATGGGCTACTGTTATTTCCAAATAAAGCTGGATAATACATTATCTGAGAGCTGTCTTCCGGGATGGTTTCTCCTTTTGACTGCATTTCTAGAAATACAAAATTTCCACATGCTGAAAGACAAGAACTTTCAACTGTGATTTCTATATTGGGTGAGTTATCTTTTAGGAAAGAAGGAGAAATGAAGACATTCTGACACACAGGAAAAAAAATTTTTAATTGTCCCTAGCAGAGCAAAATAGCTAAAGAAATATCTTCAGACAGCACATTATGAAATAAGGAATATTGGAGCATCAGGAAGAAAGAAATAACAATGGGATAGATCAGAAATATGGATGGGAAGAAACTGGATCACCTATACATTGCTGTGGGGAATGTAAAATGGTACAGCCTCTCTGGAATACTGTTTGGCAGTTTCTTATAAAACTAAACATGCTATAACCATACAACCAAGCATCTGCACTCTTGGGCATTCATGACAGAGAAATGAAAACTTATATTTACACAAAAATCAGTACCTAATTGCTCATAGTAGCTTTATGTGTAGTATCCAGAGACTTGGAAAGAATAAAAAACAGATGTCCTTCAATGTATGAATGTTTTTTTTAATATCTATACCATGGAAAGGAACTACTGAGGAATGAAAAACTCCTTTACTCCTTATAACCAAAAACTGAATAAAAGAAAACCCCAGATGTCCTTCAACAGGTGAGCAGTTAAACAAAATGTAGTATATCCATAGCATGGAGTACTATTCAGCAATAATAGTAATAAACTATTGATATATGCTACAAACTGGATGAGTCTCCAGGAAATCAAGCTGGGTGAAAAAAAAAGCTAATCCCAAAAAGTTACACAGTGTAAGGCCACTTATATAATCTTCTGAAGAGATAAATTACAGAAACAAAAAGAGATCAATGGTAGCCAGGTGTCAGGAATGGGTCTTAGGAGGAAGGGAAGGTGTATATAATTGTAAAAGGGCAATAATGATGGATCCTTGAGTGATGAAAATGATTTCTACTTTGACTATGGTGGTGGGTGTGCAAATCTAATGATATGATAAAATGGCATAGTGCTAAATACACACATGAACGTATATACCCACACATAAAAACACAGATACAAGAAAAGCTGGAGGCATCTCAATAACAACTGTGGATTGTATCAGTGTCAATATCCAGGTTGTACCACTACATGTAGTATAGTTTTGCATGTTGTTATCACTGGAGGAAATAAGTAAAAGATAAATGGGATCTCTCTGTATTATTTCTTACAACTGCATATGAATCTTTACATCAAAATAAAGTTTTTAAAAAGAGCTGCAATTGGCTTGTTAAAAATGTTGATGGATCTAGATTAAATGATCACCAAAATTGGGTGGCAGAGAGGGAGAAGGGTCAAATTCACCAAATTCAAATTCACCATTTCAAATTCACCAAAATTGGGTGGCAGAGAGGGAGAAGGGTCAGTATCTGGGCCACTGATATTTCCCAGGGAAGCTGGGTAATGCATTGTTTGAGAGCTATTTTCCAGGCCTTTTTTTTTCTTTTCCTGGCATATTTGTATCTATGAATTTTTCACCTGCTGAAAGAAAAGAAATCTCAACCGTGAATTCCATCTGATGTGAACTATCCTTCAGGAAAAAGGATGAAATAAAGACCATCTGAAACAAAAGAAAGCTGAAAGACTGTTCCCAGTTGACTTACCCATATAGAAAGGCTAAAGGAAAACCTTAAAACAGAAAGGATATGAGGAAAGAAGGAAATTTGGAGCATCAGGGAGGAAGAACAATGGGAAGAATAGGAGTATGGATGTAGAGAAACTGGATCACTCATACAATTTCTGGTAAGAATGAAAAATGGTACAGCCTCTCTGGAAAACTGTTTAGCAGTTTCTTTTTCTTTTTCCTTTTTTTTTTTTTTTTTTGGCAGTTTCTTATAAGACTAACATGCTATTACCATTAGATTCAACAACTGCGCTCTTGGTATTCATGACAAAGAAATAAAAACTTATATTTACATAAAAAAAAACCAGCACGTGGATGTTCACAGCAGCTTTACACCTAATACCAAAAAATGAAGGGGAAAAAAAAGCAATGTCCTCCAATGAGTGAATGCACAGTGAAGACATGGAAAACTATTCATCAATAAAAAGGAAGTAAGTACTGGTACATGCAACGACCTAGATGAATCTTCAGGGAATTATGCTGAGTGAAAAAAACCAATCCTCAAATATTACATACCATAAGATTCCCTTTATATAACACTCTTGAAGTGAAAAATTAGAGATCAGTGTTTGCCAGGAATTAGGGAATGGGCAGTGGGGAAGGAAAGGGTGACCTGACAGAGGTCAGTGTGGTTATAAAAGGGCAAAGTGAGGCATGTGTATGGAATGGAAATGTTCTGTATCTTAACTGTGGTGGTAGAATATCAAATTTATTCATGTGATATAATATAAACAGACACAAATTACTACGAGTAAAACTGGGAGCATCTCAAGAAAATCTGTGTATTGTATCAACATCAATACCATGTTTGCAATATTTTACTATTATTTTGCAAGATGTTATCATTGGAAGAAAAGGGTAAAGTGCAAAAGGGTTTCTTTATATTATTTCTTACAAATATATATGAATCTAAAATTATTTCGAAATAAAAAGTTTAATTTAAAAAATGAGCTAACACTAGCTTGCCTTAAGGATGTTCATGTATCTAAATTAAATAGTACTACTTGTAATATTTATCATTTGAAACTCACCAAAATTGGGTGTGAGGCAGATATATAAAGAGGAAGAACATTGGTCTCCATCATTTCCCAGTGAAGCTGGGTTATTCAATGTCTCAGGGTTGTTTTCCAGACTGGTTTCTGCTATTTCTAGCATATCTACAGGAAGAACATTTTTCAGGTGCTTAAGAACTCTCAACCATTAATTCTATATAAAGCACAACTATCCTTCCTTAACGTATGAGAAATAAAGACAGTCTTACAGGAAGAAAAAGTAAAAGAACTTGTCCCTTGTAGGCATATCTTTAAAGAAAAACTAAGGGAAAGTCTTCAAATGGAAATGATATAATGAAAGGATGGATCTTTGAGAAGAAAAGAAAGAGAGAGAGAGAGAAAGAAGAGGGGAGGGGAGGGGAGGGGAGAGGAGGGGAGGGGAGGAGAGGGAAGGGAAGGGAAGGGAAGGGAAGGGAAGGGAAGAGAAGAGAAGAGAAGAGAAAGACAGGAAAGGGGAAGGGAAGGGAGGGAGGGAGGGCGAAAGAAAAGAAAAAAGAAAAAAGAAAAGAAAAGAAAAAAGAAAAGAAAAGAGAAAAGGAAGGATGGAAGGAAGGAAGAAAAAGGGGTTGAGAGGCTGAGAGAAAGGGGTGAAGGGTTAAAGACATACAGATTAGTAGTTGATAGATGGTCACGGGGATGGGGAGCATGGCATAAGGAATGCAGTTAGCATTAATATATTGGCTATGTGGAGAGCCAGAGGAGAGTAAGAGCAATCAGAGGGATCATTTCATAAACTACATAAATGTCTAACCAATGTACTGTATACTTGAAACTAATAATAAAATAAAATTTAAAAAGAAAGAATGAATGAACAATGGAGAGAAAAAAATGCATGCAGAGAAATTGTATCATGTACATTATGAGTGGAAGGTAAAATGGCACAGCTCCTCTGAAAAATGTTTTTAGCAGTTTCTTATAAAACTAAACATGGAATTACCACATGACCCAGAACTGTCCTCTTGGGCATTCATCTCAAAGAAATGTAAACTTATATTTACACAAAAATCAGTACATGACTGTTCATAGAGTTTAATTTGTAGCAGCCAAAAATTGGAAATATTACAGATGTCCTTTAATGGGTGAAGAGATAAAACAAACGGCTATCCATCCATCCCATGGAATAGTACTCAACAATAAAAAGGAAAGAACTATTGATACATGCAATAATTGGTATGAATCTCCAAGAAATTATGTTTAGTAAAAAAAAAGCCATGCCAAAACATTATATAGTATTTTATTCCATTTAAATAACAATATTCAAATGACAAAATTATAGAAAGGGAGTTCAGCTCACTGTTTGCCAGAGGTTAGGATGGGACAGGGTAGGATGGAAGGGTGACCAGAGGGAGGTAGTTATGGTTATAAAAGGACAATATGAAGGGTCTTTGTGGTGATGATGGAAATGTTCTGTATCACAACTGTGGTAGTGGACAGATATACTGACTCATGGAATAAAACCATATAGACCTAAATACACGCACGCACGCACAAATGTGAATTTAATCAATGTCAGTATCCTGGTTGTGATATTTCACTATAGTTTTGCAAGGTGTTATCATTGGGGGAAAATAGGTAAAGCATAAATGGAATCAATGTATAATTTCATACAACTACACATGAATCTAAAATTTTCTTAAAATAAAAAGCTTAATTAAAAAAGAGCTACCACTGACTTGTATTAAGAATGTTGGTAAATCTAGATTAAACAGTGCTGCTTGGGATATGTATCATTTCTAACTCATTAAAATGGGGAAGGATGAACACAGATGAAGAGGCAGTTTCTTGACCACTGTCATTTCCCAATAAAGTTGTGTAATACATTGACTCTGCTGTTTTCAAGGCTGGTTCCTGCTCTTTCTGGCATTTCTATAAATAAAATAGTTTTCAAAGGCTGTAGTATAAGAACATCCATGAATTCTATGCTGGGTGAAACTGTTCTTTAGGAAAGAAGGGAAAATAAAGACATTCTCACACAAAGAAAAACTAAAAGATTTTGTCCCCAGCAGACTTACTCTTCAAGAAAGGTTAAAGGAAATCTTCTACCAGTAAGGATATGATGAAAGGAGGAATAAAAGCATAAGAATGAAGAAAGAAAAATGGAAAGAGCAGAAATACGGATTCGGAGAAAGTGGATCACTTATACGTAGCTGGCAGGAATGTAAAATGGTACAGCCACACTGGAAAACAGGCAGTTTTCTCGTAAAATTAAACTTGCAATTAACATATAACCAGCAATTGAACTCTTGAGTATTCATATCAAAGAAATGAAAACTTCTGTTTACAAAAAAAAAAATCCCCTCTACATGAATATTCATAGCAGCCTCACTCCTAA
The DNA here is from genome assembly GCF_000151845.1 of Pteropus vampyrus. Taxonomy (NCBI): domain Eukaryota; kingdom Metazoa; phylum Chordata; class Mammalia; order Chiroptera; family Pteropodidae; genus Pteropus; species Pteropus vampyrus. The sequence goes on from NW_011888862.1 coordinate 6,666,389, forward strand.
TAGTCAAAAACTGGGAGGAAAAAAAAGGCAAAATTTTCTTCAATGGATGAATAGTTATAAACTATGTCAGATCGGATCTATACCATGGAATGCCACTCAGCAATAAAAAGGAAGGAACTAGTGATACATGCAACAACTTGGTTTAATCTCCAGGGACTTGCATTGAGCAAAAAAAAAAAAAACCAATATCAAAAAGTTATATACTATACACATCCAACTATATAACACTTCTGAAGGGACAAAGTTCTAAAGATGAAGAGTAGATCAGTGGTTGTCAAGAATTAGGGATTGGGGAATGGGAAGGGTAGGGCTACCAGAGGGTAATAAGTATGGTGATAAAAGAGCAACACAAGTGATCCTTGTGGTGATGAAATGTTCTGTACCTTCACTATGGTGGTGGACATACAAACCTTACATGACAAAACTGCATAGAACTAAATGCAGAGAAACACAAATGAATACCAGTGAAACTGAATAAGAGCATGGATTATATCAACATCAATATCCTGGTTGTGCTATTTTAGCGTAGTTTTACAAGCTGTTACCATTGGAGGAAATCGAGTAAAAGGTATCACTCTGTATCATTTCTTACAACTACACGTGAATCTATAATTATCTCAGAATAAAATTTTTAACTGAAAAAAAAATAGCTACTGCTAGCTTGCGTTAAGGATGCTTTTTAAATCTAGATTAAAGGATGCTATTTATAATACATGCCCTTTCAAACTCACCAAAATTGGGAGGGTTACAGAGAGATGGCAAGGCAGCGTCTGGGCTCATGCCGTTATTTTCCATCAAAGTTGAGTAGTTCATAATCTCAGGGGTGTTTGCCAAGCTGGATTCTCCTTGTGGCACAACTTCTGGGTTCTCATTGTAGCAGAACTGCTGTTGGGAAGCCTGAGAAGATGAGATAACACTGCTGGTAATTTTGGCACCTTTGCTGCAAAAGCAGGATAGGATAGCAAGACCAGAAAATAGACTGTCTAGTGAGCTGTAATGAATATGTGGGGACAGTTTTGGAAAGTGGTAGACTCTCCCTGAGGACTGGCTGCTGCAGTTCAGGGAGTACTGCTGACTGAAGAGACATTCCTACAGGTTGGTCCAGGAGGCATGGTTTTCCTGCCTTTGCACTGGTAAAGATAGGCTACAATTTCCCTGTCCAGGGTAAGAGAACAGAGTGGGTTAAGTTCTTCTCTTTGGTTCCTACATTTTCTCCATGAGGTATACACTCAAAACATTTTCGTGCAAATCCAAATGACCTCTAAACTGACACAAATCTAGTATAAATCATCTGTGAGTAAAAATTAGAATGAACAAGTTGGTAAAAGCATTAATAGCTATTTTCCTTGCAACATCGTTTTCCAAAGTTAAGGATAAATGCTGAATTTGTATTATATGGTTTTTATTCCTTTCTATTCAACTCTACATTCTAATTGAATTTTCTACATTATAGCTACAAACAAAAATATTCAGTATCATAATTTCTCAAAACTAAATTTCACCATTCTTTCAAAGAGGTTTAGTCTCCCATCTGCTTCTAAAATAAGTACAGATCAGACTTGCCAATCTCACAGTTATTAGCTCTCTCTCATTTCTGATTGGGATCTTTAGCAACTTGAGGTTTAACACAGTACTAAAAATCTTTTTATAACACTTACATTGATTGAAAATGATGGTTTCTCCCAAGAATGTTGCATTTTTGAAACGATTCCACACAGCTGGTTAACCTGCCTATTTGTGCTTTTAATAAGGTCTTGCAAACCCTATAATAATAAAAAACATTTTAGTATCTCCAATTTCAAAATAAAAGTAGCATATAAGAAAATACCATTAAGCCAAATTTTAACTGCTAGAAAAAAAATTCTCAAGTTGTCATAAATTCCTTGTTTCCCACTTGATATCTGGTTACTGGTGACATAAGGAGCCCAACCTCTTGTACAACTACTCCATGTCACACAGGCATTTTAAGAAGCTTTAATTTCAGAAAGTAAATGTACCACAATTCCTATAACCATTACATTTATGATGGAGTCATTTTACATCAAAGAAGGTGTTATTTTATGAAAGATATTTTCTCATCTGCTAAAAAACCGAAGAGCTTCTTTCCACATGATGGCGGCATGAACTAATAGGCAGTGAGCATTCCACTCTGGAAAGAACAGTGAGCCAAATAAAACAGACGTGACTGTTAGCTTCAAAGTATTTTAAAAGCATGTTATCAACAATTAACCTCGTAAAGTCTTTGAGTACACATTCCCTATATGCCAATCAGGTATGCGACTGATAAAACCTGAAATACACAGAAATTTCATTCAGGCAAAAAAATACACTTAAATAAGAGGCTAGGACCATTTCCTCATTCATTCATTCCAATAAACATTTATTGAGGGCCTACCACCTGTCAGAACTACTATACTAGATGCTGGGAACATAGACATTAAGAAAAAAAAAACAGCTCCTATCCTAACCAACTCCCATTTTAGTTGGAGAGAGGGACAAGTAAAGAGATGATTTCAACAGAGAAAGTGATTGGCAGCCTGGAGCAGTGGTTCTCAAAGTGTGGACCATTGACCAGCAGCATCAGTCTCACCTACTAGCTTGTTGGAAATGCAAAATCTCTCACCCCAGACCTAAGGAACTGGGAACTCAGAGAGTGGGGCAGTGATCTTTGTTTTTACAAGCCTCCCAGGTGATTCTGATGCACGATTCAAGCCTGAGATCCACTGGCCTATAGCACTGAGGTAAGTAATGCAGGCTCTAGGGGAACACGGTTGAGTTTAAATACTACAGTTCTGCCATATTGTTTCTGTGACCTTGGTCAAGTTACTTTACTTCTCTGTGCTTTGATATCTTCATTTATAGAATTAGGATGAAAATCTCAGAATTCTCTTGAAGACTAAATAAGGTGCTATAGTATTATGTTCATATTAACATAATAGTAACTACTATATGATGACTGGCCCAACAGTGCTCAGTCATCTATTATTATTCTTATTACCAGTGACATGACACAGGTAAGAACGGGAAGTTAAGTGTGCACAGAAAAAAGGGACCTAACTCAGGCTAGCAGTCATGGCAGGTTTTTCAGAGAAGATATCTGTATTGAGAATTAAAAGATGAGAAATTGCTCTCCAGGGGAAGATGCATGGAAGGGCAAACAGGGCAGAAGAAAAAGCATATTCAGAAATATCAAAGCATGAATAAGCATATTATATTTAGGAAATGATTTAAAGTTTAGTGCAAAGTATGAGATTTAGAGGGAAAAGTGCTGGGAAAGGAGGCTGGGGAGACAAGTTGTATCATAGTTAGATTTCTACCCTGAGAGCAATAGAAACTCAAGCATGGGAAAGACATGAGGCAGACTCATTTTTAGAAAAGATTAAAATGAAAATAATGAGGGTCTAGATCAAGGTCATGATGGTTAAGATGGAAAAGAAACTGGTTTTTATGATACTAAGAAGAAGGAACCATCAGGACTTGGTAAATTGGAAAAAGGGGAAGAAACTAGTCAAGGACAATGTCTGGATTTCTGGCTTAAACAATTAAGGAAATGATGGTACTTAACTTGAGGGAGGGCATGTAGAATAGATGATTTTGTACATTTAACTGCCTGCTGGAGAACATTATAGAGTTCTCCAGCAGGCAGTTAGACACATGCATGATTCTGGGGCTGTGGAGAGCAGCATAGGCTAAAGTCATAGATTTGAAAGTCAGAACTGTACTGAATCAAAACCTTTGGTGAATAGGGAATGGTTCAAGTAGATTCAGACTGAGCAAAGGAGCAATTGTAAAAAACAAATAAACTTAGAAAAGAAAGATGTAATTTCAAAAACAGAAGAACACTTATAACAATCCAAATCGTATGCTCAAAGAGATTCAGGTTGATATCACACATCAATAAAACAAGACTATAACACTATAAAATAAAGACAATCAGAAAATAAAAACAAATTACTGAAAAATTTAAATATGATTTACTCTGCCAAAAAACATTAATAGAACATCAGGAAAATAAAGTCAAGGGTATTTCTCAGAATACCGTGCATAGGTAGGTCAAAGAGCCAGAAAATGAGATAAACATTAAGCAACATGGATGATGTAGAAATTGTCACATCCAATTAGAAGTCATTCCAGATAGAGGGAATGGAGTGTATGGAAAGGAGGAAATGGAGAAAAAAAATTCTACCAGAGCGAAAAACTGACACAAGAAGGGAGGGGCAAGATGGCGTAGAGCATAGAAGCGTTGTTCATCTCTTCTTGGAAACACACCAGAAATGTGAAGAACCACAGAGCAAACAACAAGCAGAGTCACCTGGGGTCTGTATGAACAGAGGCATTGCAACTAGGGAGAGACATAAAAAATCACCCTGTAACCATAGGACAGGGCAGAGACCTAAGGCTGCCCGGTCCCATGTGGCTAAGTGAGCCAGAGGCTGTGATAGCTACAGCCGGCAGATGCAGACATTCCTCTTAAAGGGGCCATGACAGCAACGGAACATTAGCGGTGACAGACTTGCTTGGTCTGAGCTCCAACGCCAGTTCACCTGCTCGGGAGGCACCAGGGACATAAGGGGGCATGCTGAGTTGTCGGGCTTCAGGGAAGGACTGGAGGTGAGATTTTCTCCCAGAAAGAAGTGTTGGCAATATCCATTGATCCTCTGTTGAGCCCTCCCCCTTCCCAGTGTGCAGACTCAACACCACCATAGCTGAGACATCATTGAACTCTGCTCATCACAAATTGCAGCTTTACCAAAGCCACATCTAGTAGGATCCTTGACATGCCCTGTGCTCCTTGATGAGCAGCTCAAAGCCCCACACCGGTGGCACCCGGCCTTAGTTCCTGGCATGGCCTCCTGAGGCAACTATAAACACAGCACAGATATCAGATTTCTTGGTGAATCTTAACAGGTGGCCCCGGAGGGGCACAGGCTGGGACTAAACTTGGCCTGCACCTGGACCCCTCTCGGACTGTGCCACTGGACATCTACTACACAAAGCCACACTAATGAGACCGGGGAGACTCAGGAGCTTTGCTTAGTACATAGAAACAGACACAGAAAAGCAGCCCAAATAGAGAGACAAAGAAGTATGTCCCATATGAAAGAACAGAACAGAGCTCCAGGAAAAATGGAATCAAGCAAACTACCAGATGCAGAGCTCAAAACACTGGTTATATAGATGCTCAATGAACTTAGGGGATGAGTAGATGAACTCAGTGAGAACTTCAACAAAGAAATAAAAAAAACCCATAAAAATAGAGATGGAAATTATACAAGGGAACCATCAGAAATGAAGAATACAAAATCTGAGATGAGCGTATATTAGAGAGAATCAACAGAGTGGAGAAAGTGGAGGATTGAATCACTGATATATAAAAGATGGAGTAGCGGAGGACACCCAATTAGAATGGCAACCAAAAACAGAATCCAAAATAATAAAGATAATTTAAGGAGCCTATTGGATAACATCAAATGTAACAATATTTGCATTATAGTGGTACCAGAAGGAGACAACAGAGAGCAAGAAGTTGAAAACCTCCCTAACCTGGTAAAGGAAATAGACATACAAAATCTTTGACGTGATGAAAACCCAGGGTCTACAACCAAGAATACTTAATCCAGCAAAGCTATCATTTAGAGTTGAAGCCCGATAAAAATAAGCTAAACGAATTTATCACCACCAAGCCAGTATTATAGGAAATATTGGAAAGACTTCTTTAAGAAGGAAAAATATGTATCAAAAATAGGAAAAAAGAATGGTAACAACTACATTCCTATCAATAAGTACCTTAAATGGAAAAGAATTAAGTGCTCCATCGGATTAAAAATGGTGGCGTGAGAGAAATTCCCAGATCGCTCCCCTTGAAACAACAATAAGCTGAACACCTAAAACTCAACAAAAAACATCCAAACTGTACACCAGCACATCTGAGCATGGGATCTGTGCATAAAAGCTACCACAGGTCAGAACCCTGGGTGTCAGGCAGTGGACTGGGAGGAACAAAGAAGCTGCCTCGTGCAGCTGGAGCTCCCTATAGGAGGAGGGGGAGGGGAGAAGGAGTGGTGGTTTCCCTGAACAGCCCTACCTGAGAGTGCTGTGAGTTCCATGTGGCCAGCGGCAGTGCCCAGTGATCAGGGCAGAAGGCAGAGAAACAAGGATGGCAGAAAAGTGGGAACAGCAGAGAAACAACAGTTGATTTTTACTAGTCACAGTTGGACTTCTCAGCACAAACCTTGCAAGCCAGAAAGGAGTGGAATCAAATATTCAAACTATTAAATGAAAAGAACTACCAGCCAAGGATAATGCATCCAGCCAAGCTCTCCTTTAGATATGAAGGTGAAATAAAGACCTTTCCAGACATACAAAAATTGAGGGAATTCTCCACTATGAGGCCTGCACTACAGGAAATACTGAAAGGGGTCAGCTCACTTAAAATAAAATACAAAAAAAAGGCCTGCACCTGGAGGGATGGATCCTAGGCAAGTTTGTTGACTGTGGGGAGAGGAATCGAGACAGAAGAATTTCTGCTCCACACCTTCTAATTTCTCCATTTAAAAAAGAGGCGAGGATTGGGGTGTCTGGAGTTCGTGGGGGATGGAACAGGGAGCTGACTAGAGAGCTGCTGAAGGATTACAGGGCAGCAGACGGGTCCCAGCAGAAATCTTCCCCTCTGCTTCCCAGCCTGGACAAGACCGAGGTTCTCCTAAAGAGGATACGGGGATAGGAAGAAAAAGAAAAGATGGAAGTGCTGCACCGTGTGGTCCAGACTGATGAGGAAAGAAGCTGAAGAAAGGAGACAGCTAGCACATCAGGAGAAACAGAGTGGGTCCCTTATACCCCATTTCAGGGGTGACTCTGGAACCTGAGCATTTCTTAACGTAGTTGCTATACCCCACCGCATCCACATCCTGCGTGACCGCTCAGAAGGCCCTGGCAGAGCAGTGTCCACCTAGGTCGTCATGGATGCTTATGCGAGGCAAGCCTGGGGTATAGCCCTGCTCAAAATCAGAGCCCCCTCCCTCCCCACTACAGCCCACCCTCTGTACATCCTTCCCCAGAAGACTCGGTATATTCCCTTTAACCATTGTACTTCTGTTCTCAGTGATAATGATGATAAAGACTCACAAAAATATTCTTTACTTTTCAAAGTAGCTTATTTTATTCAAGACAGAAATACTTCTTAAAAAAGAAACTTTCATTACCTCTAGGGTGTGCTACTCACAAAATCCTTGATAATTACATACTTTTATCAATCTTTACCAACATGCTAATTTTTACAAAATTCCCGTAAAACTATGTAAGATATACTCTTGTAAAAACATTAGTAGGCTGCGATTGTTTCAATTGAGATATCTTGACATGCACTTACATACTAAATAATATGCACATACTAAATTTTATCCAAATTAGGCAATTTCTTTTAAAGATTTTATAGAGAAAATTAATTCAATATTGAGAAATCTAGATGAAAAAAAACAACAATATTTGAGCAGTTTTGGTTGTTCTTTTTTTTAGCTACAATAGTCATTATTTTTATTTTACATTTTTATTATTTTACCTAGGGATGCTATTCCAAATAGAATTTTTTTTAATGTATCACAGTGGAGTGATAATCATACAGAACTTAGTAGAGCAAAATTTCTATTAATAGTAAAATGACATCAAATGAGGTAAAGAAAAATTTAGATCAATATTTTGGAAAACTACATTTAGGAGACATAACATTCATACCTCACAAGAGCGTTGGAGTTTCATAAGTTGGTTTCGATGATCTTCACCAGAGAAAATGTCAGATGCATTTCCCTATTAAAATTATAAAAATAAATAGTTAATGCTTCATAGCACTAAGAGCCAAATTAAGCACTTGAAAAAAAATAACACTTTATATATCTATTTTAATTGTTTCTTTTTCACCTACATTCCAAAAAGATTTAGGAAGTCTCAGAAAGAGATAAAGTAAAACCAAAATCCACATTCATGTGAGAATGTAAAGGTAAGAGCTGATTAAAAGGGGGTGTGGGTAAGGAAAGAAGTTTTATATAAGAATCCAGGTTTAATAAAAGCTGCTAAGTATCAGTATGAACACAGTTTATAATATATATAAAAAGTATTATAGAAATATAGATTTATGTGTATGGATAGATTATTATACACACATTTCTTTCCTAGCTCTGTCCACTAAGAGGGCCTCAGATCAATGACACAAGAGTAGCAGTGAACACATATAGTATACAGATCTTGGTTTCAAAGTACCACTCTGCACTAAAAGGAACCAGAGCTCTTTGGAGAGAGATGAATTCTAGGGCTGTGACAGGGAAAATATAAATGAGCCTAGAACATCTAATGATGTCAAAAAATAATAAAATGCCCAGAAAAAGTAGAAGCATGTCAAAAGGCAACAGGAACCAACTGGAAACAGCTCCCAATAGCCAATGCTAGAAAACTTCATCAATAAAATAATTATAAATTGGATTATTACTCAAAAAATATAATAAATGCCATTTATTGTATTAATAAATGTAATTAATAAATGTAATAAACATAAATTTATTGTATTATAATAAATGTAATGCCATTTATTGTCCATATTAATATAAAATATATAATTGAATAAATAAATAAATGAGAAAGAAAGGACAGCTCTTCCTTACAAATGAATTCTAATTAATACAAAGGAATGAGAGAAATTCAGAGTCACTATTAGGCAAACACCACGATAGTGAATGTTGCAGGTAAAATCCGTGAGCTAACTCAACCAGTGGGCAAAAACTTGAGAAGCAACAGTATATTTGCATAGTCTCGAAGTACCCATCCACCCAATATATTTATTAATTACAAAGGAAAAAACAGTAACTTTACAGGGCAAAAATCCAAAAGACATCATGTTAACCAAGTGATCAACGTTAACATCACCAGCAAAAAGATATGTGGACACCATGTACTTCTGATATGATTCACTGAAGAGACAATATCATTTTGTGCTGTTCTTGCAAAAAATGCATAATCTCAATCTATTCAAGAGAAAATATCAGACATACCAAAATTGAGAGATATTTTACAAAATAACTGATGAGTACACTCATCAAAAATGTCAAGGCCATGAGAGAAAAGTAAAGAATGAAGAATTGTCACAGACTGGAAGAAACTAAGGAGACACAACTAAAGTCTATATGGGATACCGGATTGTATGCTGGAATAGAAAAAGGACAGGAGAAGGAGGGATAGTGGTGAAATTCAAACAAGGACTGCAGTTGATATCCTGGTTTTGAAAACTGCACTGTGGTTATACAATTACCATAATTTTAAGTTATACAGGTAAATTAAGATTAAGGGCAGTTGTCTGGAGTGTATACATGATAACTCTAAAATTTTTGCAACTCTTCTGTAAATCTGAAATTATTTCAAAAATTAGAAAAGATACTGAACAGGGTACAAAACTTCTATGAACTTCCTATTAGATAAGGAAAACAGGGAAATAAAATGGTTAAGTGTTCACTGTCTTGTTAGGTGTTCACTGTTAAGGAAGCGAAGCATACAAATTCACAAGAGAGAAATATTTCTTGAGCTCATGACTTCAGTGTAACTCCACAGTATATGAAGGCTAAAAGGAATTTAAATCATTTTTCTTTATGATAGTAAATATGAATATACTTGGCAATTAGCAATTAATATACATAAATATTCAGTCTAATATATATGTATTGGAGAAAAAAAATGGCATAGATGATAGAGGCTCTGTTCATCCCTCTGGCAACCAAATAGAAGTTGTGATGGAAACAAGGAGCAGCAGCAAGAGAAAATCGCCTGGGGTGAACAAGCCATACAACTAGAGAGCAATCCAAGAAAGCAACCTGCAATGGCAGAAGGTAGGACAGGAAGAGGACGCTGGGCTGCCTGGTCCCAAGTGGCTGAATGACATGGAGGCTGTGGCAGCAGAAGCCTCTTAAAGGGGCTGCAAATGCATGTTCGTGGTGACGGACCTGCTTGCTCTGAGCACCAGTGCCAATTCCGCTGTGCCCAGGGGGCACTGGGGACTTACAGGGAGATATTGTCGGAGTGAGGACCCAAGTGAGATTCACTCTGTACAGAAGTGCCGGCAGTATCCATTGTTCTCTATTGAGCCCTCCCGCTTCCTTGTGTGCGGACACAGTGCTGCCATAGCCGTGACTTCATCAAACTGGATAACAGAGGTCGCTCGCCCAGAGGATCCCCTGAAACCCCGCCTCCCCCAACTTGCAGCCCCACCCAAGCCACATTCATGTGTATCCTCAGCAAGTCAGGTGCTCCTTGCTGAGACTCACACTGGAGGCATCTGGTCTCGGTTTCTGATGTGGCCTTTTGAGGCAACTATAAGCTCAGCATCTGTGGATTGCTTGCTGACTCTTAACAGGTGACCCTGGAGGGGTAGAAGCTTGAGCTAAGTTTGGCATGCAGCTGAACTCCTCTCAGGACTGTGACACTGGACACCTATTTCACAAATCCTCACTAATAAGACCAGGAGACTTAGGAGCTTTGCTTAGTACATAGAAACAGACACAGAAAGGCAGCCAAAATGGGAAGACAAAGAAGCAGAAACCATAGGAGAGAACAGAACAGAGATCCAGATATAATGGAGTCAAGTAATCTAACAGATGCAGAGTTCAAAACATTGGTTATAAAGATGCTCAATGGACTTTTGGTTAAATTCAGTGAGAACTTCAACAAAGAGATTTAAAAACAAAACATAAAAAATGGAAATGGAAATTATAAAAGGGAACCAGTCTGAAATGAAGAACACATTATCTGAGATGAGAAGTATATTAAATGGAATAAACAAAGTGAATAAAGAGGAGGATCAAATGCCTTATATAGAGGACAGGAAAGCCAAGGACATGCAATCAGAACAGCAAGAGATAAGATGCCAAGACTTTAAAAATAATTTAAGGAGAATATGGGACATTATTAAGGGTCCAAATATCCATCTGATCAGCGTAACTGAAGAAAATCAAGATGCTGAACAGCCGTTTGAAGAAATAATGATGGAAAGCTTCCCAACCTGGTGAAGAAAATGGACATAAAACCCCAGGAAGCTCAGAGAATTCCAAAAATCAGGGATCCAAAGAGGCCCACACCAAGACACATCATCATTAAAATGCCAAAGGTTAAATACAAAGAAAGAATATTAAAAGCAGCAAGAGAAAAACAGATAGTTACTTATAAGGGAAAACCCATAAGACTGGCAGCTGATTTCTCAAAAGAAATTATGCAGGACAGAAGGGCTTAGCACAAAATATTCAACATTATGAAAACCCAAGATCTACAACCAAGAATGATTTATCCAGCAAAGCTATCATTTAGAGTTGAAGGACAGATAAAGAGCTTTCTAGACAAAAATAAGCTAAAGGAATTTATCACCACCAAGCCAGTATTACAGGAAATGTTGGAGGGATTTCTTTAAGAAGAAAAATCATGTATCCAAAACAAATAAAGAATGGTAACAACTACATTCCTATCAATAAGTACCTTAAATGGAAAAGAATTAAGTGCTCCAACAAAAAGATAGAGTAGTTGAAAGGATAAGAAAACAAGACCCCTACATATGAAAAGGAAGGGGATGGAAAAAGATATTGCTTTGGTGGACCTAGAAGGTATTTAAGTCAGACAAAGATAAACACTATATGATTTCACTTATATGTGGAATCTAAGGAATAAAAAGAACAAACTAATCAAAAACAGACTCACAAATATAGTGGATAATTTGGTGCTGGACAGAGGGGAAAGGGGTTAGGGGGATGGGAGAATGGGGTGAAGGGTTAAAGAAGTACAAATTAGTAGCTGATGGATGGTCACAGGGGTGGAAGCATGGCATAGGGAATGCAGTTAGCATTAATACATTGGTTAGGTGGAGGGTCATGGGAGTTAGGAAGCAATTGGGGGGATCGTTTTACAAACTATATAGATGTCTAATCAATGTACTGTATACATGAAACTAATTAAAATAAATTAATTAAAAAATATATAGATACATATGTATTAATAATGCTTCCACCTTTTTCATAATCATGTTCTTGCCTAGAGAAGATTTATTAATAAACCAAAAGGAAAAATGAAAGAAAGAAAGGTTTAAGACTTTAATTTCACTTTCAAGCAGAACCAAAGGCCTAAAGTACCTCTGCCCATTGCAAATACTACAGCAGCAAGAAAAGATACTTGCAGAACTGTTTCCTCATTAAACCAACTATACTAAAGGCACCATTTTCACCAAGCTTAACCGTTACATACTTCAGGGTAGGACAGACTAGTCTTCCAATAATCTAGTACCAAAAGTGCTTTAAAAGGAAGTACTTTTAACTGCAAACAAAGAACCAAATGTTATATGGCTTTTGATTTTCAAATAATCCAACAGTGACACTTTGTGGACAAAAGAGGAAACTTAAGCACCTATTTTTCTTAATAAATTAATCTCTAATTAAATCCTTTTCCAGACTAAAACAGGATAAAATAGGTAAATAGACAGCAAATAACGATTACATTTAAGTATAATAACTCTTTATTCTAAGGATGAATTGCAGACTATATGAATAATTTAAATATAAATATATCAGGTAGGCTTCTAGTCAAAATGGTGGAGTAGGTTAACATATACTTACCTCCTCCTCTCACAATCACATCAAAATTACAACTAAACCATCATTAGGAGTTGCCTAAAGTCTAGCTGAACAGAAGTTCTACAACTGGGGACACAGAAGAGGCCACCTCAAAACTGGTAGAAAGGGCAGAGACCTGGAACGAGCTGGTCCCACACCCACGTGTAGTGGTTGAGGATCAGAAAAAATATCTCAGCTGCGAGGGTCCCCTTGGAGGAGTGAGAGGTCCTGGCTCCACACTGGGCTCCCCGGCTCTGGGTTTCAGTACCAGGAAGAGAAGTCCCCACAACTTCTGGCTGTAAAAACCAGCAGAGATTGTGGCTGAGTGAAGAGTGAGACAGAGGGCGGTGGGAATAGCAGAGATTTCTCTTAAGGGGCCTGTGCGCAGACTTAATAACTGACAGACTCAGTCACTCTGAGCTCCAGTGCTGGAGCAGCAGCTTGAAAGGCACCAGAGACATACAGGGAGGAACTGAGTTATCTGGCTTCAAGGTGAGGGCTGGAGAGGCAGCTTTCTCCCAGACAGAAGTACTGGCAGAGGCCATTGTTCCTTTGTTGAGCCCTCCCTACTCCCAGCATGCAGATGCAGGTGGTAGCATGTCTGAGTCAAGGTCAACTTGGCTAACACAGGTCACCCTGCCCAGTTGATTCCCTGAGACCCTGCCCACCCAACATGCAGGCCCACCCAAGCCACTTCCAGTGGCTTTTCCATACAAATAGTCTGTCTGGGCTCATGCTGCAGACTTTCCTAACATTTCTCAAAGGTTCGCAAACCCAAACAAGCACCATCTGGCCTTGGCGTGCCCTGTACCTCTTGCTGTGCAGCCCTAAGTGCAGCCCCAAGTCCAGCATAGGCAGCAGCTGCCCTCAGTTCATGGCTTGGTCTCTCAAGGTACCTCCAAGCCCAGCATAGGTGGTGGCCATCTGTAGATTGCTTTGTGATTCTTGCAAGGTGACCCTAGGCAGGGCACAGGCTGCAGCTAAACTTGAGCTGCAGCAGGGCCCCTCCCAGGAGGCCCCAGAGCCAGCACGCCCACTGGCCTGCTTCAGATCAAGCCAGAGCACCACCCAGGGCTACATCTGAGGATGACACACCCAAGGGCAAACTGGGCAGGCGCCACAGCCCTGCTAAAGTGAATCCTGCTCCATAGGGTCAGCCTCTCACCGGCCAGTCCTCACAACCAATCAGCCCGAGAATCAATCCCTCCCACTGATGTGCAGAGCAACCAAAAGTCAACTACAATAGGAAGCAGGCACACACAAGACACACACCTGGAGAACCCGGCTCAGCTGACCAGGTAGATTGCACCAGTGGGCCCCACAGAACACCTACTACATAGAGCCACCCTACTAAGACTGGGAGACATAGCAGCTCTACCTAATACATGGAAGCAAAAACAGGAGGGGCATCCAAAATGAGGAGACAAAGAAACATGTCCCACATGAAAGAACAGAACAAAGCTCCAGAAAAAGAATTCAACAAAATGGAGAAAAGCAATCTAACAGACACAGAGTTCAAAACACTGGTTATAAGGATGCTCAATGAACTTAGGGGAAGAGTAGATGAACTCAGTGAGAACTTAAAACAAAGAGATATAAATAAAAATGGAGATAGGAAACATAAAAAAGAACTAGTCAGAAATGAAGAATACAATAAATGAAATGAAGAATACATTAGAGGGAATCAACAGTAGATTAGACAAAGCAGAGGATCAACTCAGCAATTTAGAAGATAAGGTCGCAGAAAACACTCAACCTAACAGCAACAAGAAAAAAAATCCAAAAAATTGAGGATAGTTTATGGGGCCTCTGGGACTACATCTACCATACCAACATTTGCATCATAGAGATACCAGGAGAATAGAGAGCAAGTAACTGAAAACCTATTTGAAGAAATAATGACGGAAAAGTTCCCTAATCTGGCAAAGGAAATAGACATACAAGCCCAGAAAGCACAGAGAGTCCCAAACAAGACATATCATCATTAAAATGCCAAAGGTTAAAGACAAAGAGAATCTTAAAAGCAACAAGAGAAAAGCAGTTAGTTACCTACAAGGGAGCTCCCATAAGACTAGCAGCTGATTTTCAACAGAAACTTTGCAGGCCAGAAGGGATTGGCAGGAAATACCTGAAGTGATGAAAAGCAAGGACCTACAACCAAGATTAGTCTACCCAGCAAAGTTATCATTTAGAATCAAATGACAGATAAAGAGCTTCTTAGACAAGAAAAAAGAAAAAGAGTTCATCAACACCAAACTAGTATTATAAGAAATGTTAGAGGGACTTCTTTAAGAATAAAAAAAGACTGAAAACATGAATAATAAAATGGCAATAAGTACACACCTATCAACAATGACTTTAAATATAAATGGATTAAATGCTCCAATCAAAAGATAAGGTGGCTGAATGGATAAGAGAACAAGACCCTTATATACACTGCTTACAAGAAACTCGCTTCAGATCAAAAACACACAGATTGAAAGAAAAAGGATGGAAAAAGATATTTCATGAAAATAGAAATGGAAAAAAAAAGCTAGGATAATAACACTTTACCAGACAAAACAGACTTTAAAACGAAAGCTATAACAAGAGACAAAGAAGGACCCAGTAATCCCATTTCTGGATATTCATCTGAAGAAATCCAAAACAGTACTTTCGAAGGGACAGGTGAATCCATATGTTCACTGCAGCATTATTTACAATAGCCAAGTTATATTAAGGCAACCTGAATGTCCATTAATGGATGAATGGAAAAAGAGGTGGTACATATATACGATGAAATAATACTCAGCCATGAAAAAGAATGAAATCTTTCCATTTGCAACAACATGGATGGACCTAGAGGGTATTGTGCTGAGTGGAGTAAGTCAGAGAGAGAAAGACAAATGCCATATGATTTCACTCACAAGTGGAATCCAAGCAAAATAAACAAAACAGAAACAAACTCATAGATACAGAGAACATTTTGAGGGTTACCATATGGGTGGAGGATTTAGAGGTGAGTGAAAAAGGAGAAGGGATTAGAAGTACAATTTGGTAGTTACAAAACAGTCATGGGGATGTAAAGTACAGCATAAGGAATATCGTCAATAATATTGTAATAAATGCGTATGGTGTCAGATGAGTACTAGATTTATTGGGATGATCACTTCATAAGTTATATGAATGACTAATTACCATGTTATACACTTGAAACTAATATGAGATTTATGCCAACTGTAACTGAAATTTTTTAAATTATTTTTAAAAAACATATCAAGTAGTTATTAATATCTTTGTTTTCAAAATTACCTGAATTAGCCCTATATTACAAAATTAGCAAAAATTATATGGAATTATAATACAGATTAATTATAAAAACAATAATGCCATCTTACTCTTGTATAGTGCTCTATGCTTTTTAAAGTACTTTCACATAGTTATGTCAGGAACCATGGCTCTTGGTAGGCAATTAACATTATCCCCAAAGATGAAAATATTGGAGCTAACAGAAATTAAGAGAATTGCCTATAATACTTACGTGGTATTATTATCCTCAATCTTATGTAAGGAAATAAATGCATTTTCTGTTAAGTCAAATTATATATAGTTTAATAATCTATTTTATTCAACTTCAGAGATGAAAAAGCATAGCAGAATATGATGGAAATGTAAAACAGTACAACCACTTCGGAAAACCATATGGCGGTTTTTGATAAACTTTCATCTGCCCTGTGACCCAGTATTTCCACTCCTGAGTATTTACCCAAGTTAAATGTAAACATATGGTCACTAAGAGACTACATAATAATGTTCATAGTCACTTTACCCATAGTGGCCAGAAACTGGAAACAACTCAAATGTCCATCAAAAGGAGAATGAATAAACAAATTATGGCTATTCCCACAATGGCATATTGCTCAGCAATAAACAAGAATGAAATACTGCTACAACCAGATGATTCTCCAAAATATTATTCTAAGGAAAAGAGACTGTAACACAAAAGAGTGTGTACTGTATGATTCTATTTATATTAAGTTCTATAAGCAGTCAAAACTAATCTATGATTAAAAAAGATCAGAATAATATTGCTCAAAGGTTTGGGGAGGGTGGGGACTTATGAGAAAGAAGTATGAGGCAACTTTCTGCAATGATGGAAATGTTCTTTATCTTGATGGGGGTAGGTATACATATTTGTCAAAACTCATTCAGCTATATACTTTAGATCTGTGCATTTTACTGTATGAAATTAAACTCACTTTTTAAAAAAAAAAGCAGAATTAAAAAAATAAAGATTTTAACTTTACTATACAAACCATATCATCTTCTTTCGAATCAGAGAATTGTCTGTTTTTGCACGGTGGGATAAACTCCACTTCTGCTGAGTTGGGGTTACATGTTTTTAAATTTGCTGGATGGTTCATTTGTGAAACTGGTTGGTTACTTAGCTCTGCTAAACCTTCAACTCCTGAAAAGCAACACATAAAAAAGTTAATTCACATATTTACAACCTTAATAAATTTAATATGGATACGTTCTCAGAATGCCAACTCAAATTGAATTGGAGTCCTGGCTGAATTTTAGTGAAAGCAATTTGTTTTTATAATTTAAATAATTATCTAAACTGACTCAAGAAAAAATAGAAAATCTCACCAGATCTATAACAAGTAAAGTAATTGAATCGGTCATCACAAACCCCCCCAGCAAAGAAAAGGCCTGGACTATAGGGCTTTTACTGGTAGATTCTACCAAACATTTAAAGAATTAACAACGATCCTACTCAAACTTTTCCAAAAAAACTGAAGAGCATATACTTCCTAAATCATTCTATGAGGCCAGAATTACTCTGATACTAAAGTCAGATAAAGACATTACAAGAAAAGAAAATTATAGGCCAATATCTGTTATAGATATAGATGAAAAAATCCTCAACAAAACATTAACCAATCTAATCCAACAGCATATTAGGATTAGCTACCATGACCAAGGCGGATTTATCTCAGGAATGCAAGGGTAGTTCTACATAAGAAAACTCATCAATGTAATACATCACATTAATAAAACCAAGGGGAAAAAAACTATGATCTCAATTGATCAGAAAAGGCATTTGACAAAAATCCAACACCATTTCATTATAAAAATTCTCAAAAAAACTAGGAACAGAGGGAAAATTTCACAACCTGATAAAGAGTACTTATGAAAACCCACAGCTAACACTATATTCAATGTTGAATGACTGAAAGCTTTCCTCCTATGCTTAGGAACAAGACAAGGGTGCCTACTTTCACCACTGGTATCAACATTATACTGAAAATTCTAGCTAGAGCTATTAGGCTGTTTAATGCTACTAAATTGTACACTTACAAAAGGTTAAAATGAAAACAATGATGTATGTATATTTCACCACAACAAAAACAATATTTACCTGACTACCTTTACTGAAATCTCCTATTCTGAATTTTTCTGTTAGATAAATAAAAGGGATCAGACTATATATAAATACTGCTCTGCAACCTCCTTTTTTTTTCACTAAATGTGCATTGGTCTTTCCAAACCAATACCTTTAGATATACTAAAACCACTTTAACAGCTTCTTAGTTTCCTATCATGCAGACAGGCCACGATTCATTTAACCAGTCGCTGATTCATGGATATTCGAATTACTTCTGAAGCTTTGCTCTTGCAAAAAACACTGCTGAACAGTCTTGCACTTGTGCAAGTAGTTCTATGGGATAAATTCCTAGAAGTAGAAATGATAAAAAAATGGGTATCCACATTTGAAAATTCTTCTCTTGTTCATTTCCACTAAGGAGTACTGTTGGAGTCAGCCAGATATAACACACGAAGGAAGTATCTGCTGGTCTTGCACATATTTTTAGAACCAGAACAAATAACAAGTGGTATCAAAAGGGTTTTTGGCATCAGTTAGATCAGAGTTCCACAAACTATAGCCTGTAGACCAAATCCACCTTACCACTTGTTTTTTGGTATAGCCTACAAGCTAAGATTTTTTTACATCTTTAAATGATTTAAAAAATAAAAAAACAAAAGAATATTTCATTGAAATAGAAAAATTATAAGAAATTCAAATTTCAGTGTCTATAAGTTTTACTGAAACATAGCTACACTCATCAATTTATGTACAGGCTGTTTTTATGCTTCAATAGCAGAGTGGAGTAGTGACAGAGCCCTTATGGCTGCAAAGCCTAAGATATTTACTATCTGGCCCTTTACAGAAAGGTTGCCAATCTCTAAACTAAGCAAACATTTCAAATTTTAAAGAGTAGGAAACCCAGTTCTCTAAGCAAAAGGCAAAGAACAAATTGTCATATAGCTACTGAAGAAATGGCCCAAGGGGTTAATGTCTCTTGGCTCTCTGTATACAAGTGAGGTGAATGGCCTCACATTTCCATCACTGTGGTTGAGAAGCAACCATTGAAAGGACAAGTAGCTATGGCAGTTCTGGAAGCAGGACTCCATTTCCCATGGACTCTTTTTGGGGTATTAATGTAAATGGTGCTATTTTTAATATCAAGTTCTAATTGTTTATTGCTGGTATACAGAAAAAGGATTCACTTTTGCATATTAACCTAGTATCCTACAATCTTGCTATAATTGCTTATTAGTTCCAGGAGTTTTTTGTTGATTCTCTGAGACCTTCCATGTCATTTGTTCCAGGAACCCTTGAATTTATGTGTTTCCCATAAATTCAGCTTTTACTTTGTCACCACAGTTATAATTATAATTGCCAAGCACAAATTTTTCAGAGAAAGAATATGTTCTTCATAATGCTTTCTGAGGCTACTTCCCCACCCTCTGTAGAGCAAAAATAGAAAAGGAAAATGACAAAGCTTAAATGAAGGAAAAATGCAAGCACAAGTAAACATTATGGCCCTCTGCTAATTACTAATTAACATAAAACACGTAGGTATATTTAAGCAATTTACTGGAAAAAGGGATCAGAAGCAAAATTTCAGAGGAGGAAATTTAACAAAATTACCATATGACATTTGGTATGGTGGCTGATAGTTATCAGTGCTGCCTTGAAAATCTGGTTGTGTGGTCACCATGCTATCAGTGGAATCTGTGTTCTCAGTAGACTCTGTTTCAGAATCTTCTATTATCACAACGTCATCATCATCTTCATTATTGTTGTTATCACTGTCATCGTCAATAGTTACAACGATATAATCTAAGAATAAAAACAGAGAAAGTTTAGGTTAGATACCACGTTAAATAAACAGTTTCTAGAGGAAACTACCTTATAAAGTTATGGATTATTTAAAAAATATATTTTAGCTGAAAAATTACATTAAATATTTTCATATCTCTAATCATTGCAAGCTAGCTAAGAAATCAATTGCTTAGTATGAAGTTTTGAGATATATATGTATGTTTATATGTATGTATACAGACACAGATAGTATTATTTTTAGTACTTCTGATTTTATAGAGCAATAAATTTCTTCTCATTTAAAAAACATGAAGACCTGGCCCATGCTATTATATGTTCAATGATATATTTTTAACTTTTATTTATTTTTTATCTGGATTAAAATTTTTATTTTTATTGAAGTAAAATCCACACAACATAAAATTAACCATTTTAAAGTGAACAGGTCAGTGACATTAAGTACATTCACAATGTTGGGGAACCACCACATTTATCTAGTTACGAAACATTTTCATCATCCCAAAATAAACCCTATACCCATTTAAGCAGTTATTAGTTTCAAGTATACAGTATATTGGTTAGACATTTATATAGTTTATGAAATGATCCTCCCAATTACTCTATCACCCATCTGGCTCTACATATAGCCATTACAATACTAGTGACTACATTCCCTATGCTGTACTCTCCATCCTTGTGTGTTTTTATCTTTTAAATTATATAAATGATGCTACATAACCAGACTCTGTGATGACCATGAACTTCCAAATTTGTTCTCTAAGTTAATATTAATCATTATAATAATAAATCATGCAGAAATAAAGTACAAAAGTAAATGTTGCTATAAAGCAAATTAAATTCATACTGAATCTCACAAAATGTGAGATGGCCACGAAAAAACTAGATGTGAAATATCAACTCAGTAAACCATTTAAACGAATATGAAAAATAGCATGTTATGCAAAATATATATAAATGAGCTTTATTTCTTAAAGTTGGCCTGAAAAAGAATAGTAACTTGAAGTATTGCATTGCATATAGCTTAGATTCAATACATTTATTTGAACTAGAATAAAATATTAGAATAAAGTAATTAGCTAGTGTGAGGGGTGTGGCGGTGTGTAAATGGTGCTAGATTGAGAATCACATGATGTAGGTTCCAATTCAGGCTCTAGAGGCAGCCTCAAAACTGACTCGAGCTTGTGTCCTGCTTTATAAAATACCACGCAGAAAAGGTATGTGTAAAATCACTACTTATAAACCTTAAACCAGTTTACCACTTCATGTTATAAAACTCTAGAGCAGTCCGAATTCAGAAAGAGTTGGGTTGAGGAGGGAATGAAGTGATCCCCAACAGACTAAGTTGGAGCCTTTTTTTTAATCAAACGACCGTGCTTTACTTAAAGAAGGCTTCCCCTGCTTTACCGAGGTCCTCACATATTTCGGTATTCCATGACCTCTGCATCAGGCTCTATACGCGGAGACTTCTCCACACCCACATTTTTATTTTCTTTTTCCTCATTTACGTATTTACAATAAAACAGCAAGCCCGCACTATCTGTTTTTGACCAAACGTGGTTACCATCAAAGCCTCAAAATCAACATCTCGATCTCAGATGTTATAATGAATCAACTCGTTAGTTCATCGATCCTTTAAACTCAAAATTCTATATACAGTCTGAGAGTCTTGGTCCTTCCTGGACTCCTACCTCCTCCAACAGGAAAAAAAAAAGGATAAAAGACCAACACAGTCCCAGAAAGTCAGCACCAGTTACTCAATAAGCGGCCAATATAAGCTAATAGGCAGTAGCACCCTTCGAGAGGCTGTGGGAACCACCTCGAATCACGCCACCGCGGCGCTGCTGAAATTTGAGGCTGCAAAGTGCAGACCGCTCGCAAGGGGCGGTGCTCAGCAGCGGCTTGAGGGGGTGCCCACGAGGCCTTGAAAAAAGTTCAAAAAACAAGTGCGGCCTAATGGACCAGCTCTGAAGCCGTCCTCTGGAGGGCACCAGAAACGCACTGCGGTGGCCCAGCCTCCGGAGCAGAGATGGCGGAGATTGTTTCACGACCACTAGGTGGGTACTGGAAAGAATCTCGGCCCTCGTGCAGAAACCAGGCCCCGACACTCCGAACGCTAGCGCCATGAGCAGTGTCACCTCGAGCCCCTGGGACACCTTGAACCCCCAAAATGCAGTGAGCCCCAGATCACCCCCGACCCTGGGACGCCATAAACCTGAGCGGCGCTACGAGCGCCAGGTTCACCTCGAGTCCCTAGGACTCCAAAAACCTGAGCGGCGCCACGAGCGCCAGGTTCTCCTCGAGACACTAGGACGCCATAAACCTGAGTGGCGCCACGAGCGTCGAGATCGCCTCGAGTCCCTAGGACGCCATAAACCTGAGCGGCGCCACGAGCGTCGAGATCGCCTCGAGTCCCTAGGATTCCATAAACCTGAGCGGCGCCACGAGCGCCAGGTTCTCCTCGAGACACTAGGACGCCATAAACCTGAGTGGCACCACGAGCGCCAGGTTCTCCTCGAGTCCCTAGGACGCCATAAACCTGAGCGGCGCCACGAGCGTCGAGATCGCCTCGAGTCCCTAGGACGCCATAAACCTGAGCGGCGCCACGAGCGCCAGGTTCTCCTCGAGTCCCTAGGACGCCATAAACCTGAGCGGCGCCACGAGCGTCGAGATCGCCTCGAGTCCCTAGGATTCCATAAACCTGAGCGGCGCCACGAGCGTCGAGATCGCCTCGAGTCCCTAGGATTCCATAAACCTGAGCGGCGCCACGAACGCCAGGTTCTCCTCGAGTCCCTAGGATTCCATAAACCTGAGCGGCGCCACGAGCCCGAGATTCACCTCGAGTCCCTAGGACTCCATAAACCTGAGCGGTGCCACGAGCGCCAGGGTCACGTCAAACCGCTATAACGCCACAAACCTGAGGCGCCATGAGCCCCGAGATCACCTCGAACCGCTATAACGGCACAAACCTGAGGCGCCATGAGCCCCGAGATCACCTCGAACCGCTATAACGGCACAAACCTGAGGCGCCATGAGCCCCAAAATCACCTCGAACCGCTATAACGGCACAAACCTGAGGCGCCATGAGCCCCAGGATCACGTCGAGTCCCTGAGACGCCATTAACCCTAAAGATGCCGCGAGCATCTGGGACGCCATAAACACCGTGGAAACCACAAATTCCTAGGACACATCGAGCCCAGGGGACACCCTAGACCCAGGGCTAGATCCTGCCCACCACATCTACATTCCCACACTGACTTATAGGGGTACGACGGACAGGCCTTGGCCGATGACCAACCAATCCCACGGTGGCCTGTGTAGCCCTCTAGGTGGATTCGGTGCCAATCCTCCCAGACCCGTTCCCCAGACCGTGTGAGAAAAGAGGCATAAGTTAGTGGGGCAGTTTCGGGGAGGGTCCCTTACCCTGTTCCTCAGACATCGTGAGGCAGAAGATAGGCTCCGAGCGTCTCAGGAGCGGTGTCTGCGCTGCGGCTGGAGTGCGACTTCACCCACCGAACGACTGCGGCAGACTGACGCACGAGACCGAAGGCGCAGGACTCGAAGCCTAAGAGACGTTTCTGCGGCTGCGCAGTGGCACTGCGCCAGGGTGGGGGGTGGGGGGCAGGGATGACGTCAAGTGTGACGCTTTGCCGCCCCCGCTATATTCGTATGTTTCTAAACATATATATTCATATGTTTTTTAAAGTGTACTTAACATATATGTATATATATATAAACCGGTAGCCACCAGTGTAATTCCGCTCTTCTGAAAATGCTCTTCACACGTAACACATCGTTAAAAAGTGTAGAATGTAAGAGATTTGAATTCAGACTTTCTAATGTTTTCCGGGTTATATATTCAGGCCCAATGCCAGCTATGAAACAAATCCGAAAATAATCCAACTTTTAAAATGTGCCCCTAATAAGGCCCACTAAATCCATGTCACCCTTCAGCTGTAGTGCTTTGTACTTGCCATTTTCCAAACAACTGTGTGCTTCATTCCTCCATAAAATAATAATAGCTATGATTTACCGAGCGCTCACCAAGCCAGCCATTAAACACGTCTGATCTTATGTGGTCCTTATGTAAGATGTCGGTATTATTGTTCCATTTCAAAGATGAGAACTGAGGCTCAGAGAGTTTAACGTTAACTTGCTCAAAGCCAGGCAGGGTTACGATTTGAACACCCGCATCACCCCCTACTCTACTGCACAGAATCACATGCCCTATGTTATTCTACCTCCCACTCAATTGCTTCTGGAAAAGTTTCATATCTTTCAAAGTCTGTTCAGTGCTACATCTGTTCTAATAATACGTACACCAGCGCACTTCCCTATACCTCACTGGTAAGAATGAGTAGCTTCTTCTCTAGGATTCTGCGGCGGGTTACCTTCACCTCCTTTTAGCATTTGAATCACTTTGCCTGATATTAGAAATCTTTGTCGAGCCAGTTTTTCCCCAGAGCAGCCATGAGCAAATGGAACTAGGTGTCGAACGTGCGGCTAGCTGAGCCGGCATTCCTGGCCGGCTTCGAGGAACTGCGGGTTACGAGAAGAGCCCGTAACCAAGAGAATCTAGCCTCAGCTCTCAGATGGAAATTGCGATCACAGTGACAAAGAAGATAAACAGCCCCAAATGGTAATTTTAAAAAAGGGAGACCTATAAGTTGAAGAAGTCATGAAAATTAAAGCAGAAATAAAAACTGCCAAAGCAGATGAAGAACTAGCATCAGTTGATGGAAGAGCCATGTGCAGAAAACCAGTCAAGCATTCCCAAGATAAAAAATATTCAGGTTTAACAGTAAGCTCAAAAAAGAAGATAAATGAAAATGAAATAAATAAATTGGACTCAGTTAAAAAGAACTCACAAAAGCAAATCAAAAACAGTAGCCTTCTTGAAAAGAGAACCCTCATACATTGTTGGTGGGATTGCAATTTGGTACATCCGCTTTAGAAAACAGTCTGGAGGTTTCTCAAAAAATTAAAAATGGATATACCTTTTGACCGAGCAATTGCACTTCTGGGTATTTACCCAAAGAAAATTAAAACAATAATTTGTAAAGATTATGCACCCCAATATTCATGGCAGCACAATTTACAATAGCCAAGATATGGAAGCAACCTAAATGCCCATCAACAGACAATTGGATAAAGAAGTTATGGTTCATATATACAATGGAATATTACTCAGTCATTAAAAAAAAAATCCTACCATTTGCAACGACATGGATGGACCTAGAGGTTATTATGCTGAATGAAATAAGTCAGACAGAGAAAGATAAATACCATATGACTTCACTTACATGTGGAATCTAAGGAACAAAAAGAACAAACTAATCAAAAACAGACACAAGTATAGTGGACAATTTGGTGAGGAACAGAGGGGAGGGGATTTGGGGGGCTGGGGAATGGGGTGAAGGATTAAAGAAGTATAAATTAGTTGATAGATGGTCATGGAGATGGGGAGTATGGCAGAGAGAATGCAGTTAGCATTAATATATTGGCTAGGTGAAAAACTAGAGGAGAGAAGGAGCAATTAAGGGGATCGTTTTATAAACTATATAAATGTCTAACCAATATACTATGTACTTAAAACTAATTAAAACAAATAAATAAAATTTTAAAAACCCAATAGCCTCCTTTCTTTTGACAATGAAGATGAAAATAAGTGTAAACATTTTGGACTTAGTCTTTAAGAGTATATGGGTTGTTTTTTAAAATAGTATATTTTTCCTAAAGATAATAGCTCATTATAGAAAATTTAGAAAATACAGAAAAAAATAGTAAGATAAAAACTATGGCTATCCATCAATACCCCTTGCAATGCTAACTCTGTAGATGTTAACTACTATTAACATTTCATTTTTTCCCATATGCATGTGTATGTATGTAAATTATATTTTTTAACAAAATTGGAAAAAAAAAGAAGTATTTGTCAACATGCTTCTCTCCTAAGTTCCTGGAGAGCAGCATCACATATTATTTATATTTAAAACAGCATTTCCCTCACAGGGTTCTAAGTAAATGTTATAAAACACCCAGTGTCTGGAATTTGGGTTTCTTTTCACTGCGTTGGTTATACAGTGACCCTTGGCACTGTATGTTTCCTCATCTGGGGTAGGGGGAAGGGTGAGAATTTCTTCATCTGTAAAAAGGAATATTGTATCTTATTAGGTAGAAATGCAGGGCTGCTCTGCTGTTGTATGAGGTGTAAATGTGTGTAGGAGGCTGCATGGGGGAGGTGAATAGTAGAACAATGCACTGAGCTGGTTATGCATTTATTGCTTCTCAGCTTCAAATGCACCCCTTTTGCTTGCTCTATGAAAATGAATATGGGCCCTTTAAATATTTTTCCCTTCGCAAGTAGCACAATTCATGCTTTTTTTCTGTAGGATGTGCTGGAGAGAGACTGTAGAAGAATCGAGTTTTGCTTCTTGCTTCCCATTTGCTTTCTAAGCAGGCTGCTGCAGAGTGCAGCGCGCGCACACACACACACACACACACACACACACACACACACACACCAGGGTATATTTCCATCAAGTTCCACCAGTGCAGCACCCCAGTGACTTGTCTCATTCTTTGAGTCGTAGTTGTGCCTCTTCAGTGCACTCTCAGCCCTAGAGGTAGTAGCTGTTCCTTAGAACTGTTATTCCTATATTCTTTAGAGTTGTATTTATTCTTACTAGCCAATTCCTGATTATTTCAATCCTCTCTTATACGTAATACTTTTTTAGATTTAACTTTTCTCTGTTCAAATTACCGTGTGATTTTTCTCTTTATTCTAGACCAAGACTGATTTACTCACTCCCTTTTGCCCCTAGTACTCAGTGGGTTCACAATGTCTGTTCCTGGAATGTAATTGAACATGCAATGGATGCTCAACAATCCCTTTACTTTCATTTCTAGTCAATTCTCTCTACTCATTCACTTATTCCTTCTTCTCCATGGGGGGGCATGGAATAGTGGGAGGAAACACTTTCTTACTGTCACTCCTACAGCTAGCTTTTCTTCTCCTGGTTTACCTAAGCCACATCGACCTGAGTAGGTAGAGCACAACATACTGCCTGGCAGGAGAGGGAGACCTCACAGCACTGGGAGAAGTGGGAGGAGATGCTGGTAATGCTATCTACCTATCCTTAGGTGCGAGCTAAGCCGCAGAGGCTACGAACAGACCAGATATTACTATCAACACTCTGTGCAGCCACAGGAACCAGGAGTTCTGCTTCCTGTAATGGAGGACGGGGTAAGGCACAGCAGCTGTTCCCCGGAAAGACAACTAAAAAAGTTGGGCAAAATGTGCTAAGATACTCTCAAGAACATTGAAGAGTTAACAAAACAATAAATAACTACTGAGCTAAGAGCTGGGAAAGACCAGAAACCTAGACAGGTGTGAGAAGCTGAGAGGACTGCTTTTGCTCTAGGACAGCGGTCTCCAACCTTTTTGGCACCAGGGACTGGTGCTCCTATGAAAATCTAATACCTGATGATCTGGGGTGGAGCTGAGGCAGTGACACCAGCACTAGGGAGAGGCTGCAAAAGCAGATGAACCTTTGCTCACTATCTGCCGCTCACCTTCTGCTGTGCGGTCCAGTTCCCAAGAGTCCACAGACCTGTAAGGTTCATGGCCTGGGGATTAGGGACCCCCACCTAAGGCATTTACTGATCCAGAAAAGGCTGACAGAGGCCTGGCTGTACTTCTGGTGGTTTTGTGGGACTGAGGGACAAAAGTCAGAATTTGGAACCCGCCGAAGAAGGGGTGCTGTTAAGCCACCCCTACCATGGATAGGGACCACAAAGAGCCATCCCTTCAGAGTAAAAGTGATTCAGTTCACCACATGAACTGTAGCTCAGTCTCATCATTTGAGGAATTAACACTCCCAGGTACCTGGTATAAACAAACAAAAATTATTTCCTGTGAAGATAACATCAAGTTATTTCTATAAAAAAATATTTAAATAAAATATTCAGCGCAAAGTGAGATATAACAAGGTATAGAAAAAGGTAAGACAGCAGAAGAAGGAAACAATAAAAGCATCTATTCTGGGGGGTGAGGGCAGAGCCCTCTGATGCACCCTCCACCCTCCCCACGACAGCAACAGGACACTCCCACACATAGTGGTCCTTACAGAGTCACCTGGCTATAGACCTTGGTCTCTGGAGAAAGCTAGTCTTTGAGTATCTTATATTTGGGGAAGGATCCAGATTGGAAATCCACAAGGGCCCAAGTTTTCAGAAGGGAGCCTCCTCGCTCTTTAATAATGGAAAACCGTTCCAGCAAAGCCAGTGAGAGAGACTCGCTTGTGAGCCCAGCTCTTTCCAGCTTCCCTTACCTATACAAGTTGGGGGATGCTGCATGCTGCAGTGTATGGAGCTGAAGTGACAACCTCATTCTGGGGGGACAAAAAATAGAGCAGGGAAAAGTTGGTAGGGTTCTTGGAATGCAACAGAGGGAGAAGGATGGAAGGCATGAAGGGAAGTGGAAGGAGAATGGCTGGAGAGCACAGGGCCCAGACTAGAGCCACTGCCTCCAAGGAAGGGCAATCGGGGGGCCCAGCTACGTCACAACTGGCATCAGTCACTCTTCTAGATGCCTGCTCACCTCCCTGGCTGCACTCAGAATCACCAGGGGAGGGGAACTGTAAGGACTCCTGGTGCCCAGGCCTGGGCCCCACAGACTCCCATGTCACTGGTCAGGAGGCCGGGCTCTGGGCATGCAAAGCTCCAGGGGATTCTCACAGCGTCAGGCTGAGGTGCACCCCTCTGTGCATCACACGGGGTCGGTCACAGGCTCATCGCATTTCATTCTCACATCGCCCGGCAGGTTCACGTTACTGACCTGGTTCATGTGCAGTGGAAGCCAGCAGGCCGGGCCCACGGCACCGGCACGAAGAGGGCGTGAAATGACTTTAATGCAGCCTACAGCACCGCCACTCACTGCCCACAAGACACAGGACGCACATCACCCCCCCACGGAACAGCACTGACCCTTAGGCGGAGAGCCCACACTGATGGTTTCTATCTGATGCCAAGTAGTGACACTGGCAACCCACTCGCAACCCGGTTGGATTTCACAAGGCACTGCTAACAGCCACCGATTCCAGAGTGAAATGCCTGGGCTGTAGAGCCCAAGTGTGAAACCCCACACTTGACTGAGACATGTTCTTGCTGCCCACCCTGCTCCCCAGGGGCCACAATGGGCTTATTGGCTCCAAGGCCTTAAGAACACTTCCCAGGGGAGGGGCACGAACTCAGGAGCAAGCATGAGGAACGTGTTTTCTTGGAGAAGCTGCGTTCTAGGGGTGGTGAGACTGAATCCCATCGTCTGGATCCAAAACACACTAAGATGTGTGCATGTGTGTGTGTCTGTGTGTGTCTCTGCAAGTGTGTGTATGTGTGCGTGTGTGTGCGTGTGTGTGTGTGTGTGTGTGTGAGAGAGAGTGTATGTGAGAGACAGACTGAGAGGAACATGGGGCTGTGATTGCCAGCAGGAAAGAAACTGAGAAGGAGACAGGTAATTAAAAGTGAACACCTCTCCATCATTGTATGACCTACATACAGTAGGTGGCCTCGGCTAGGTAAGTCTGACCTTCTGACCTTCTGAAGAAATCTAGTCTGTGTCCTGGGCCAAGTCTGGGCCTGGGACCCTGCTGGAGACAGAGGGAGCCTGGGACAGAGGGTAGTCCAGCTCCAGGAGCAGGTGGTGACAAGCTTGGCCACCAGGTTGACACCTCGTCCTGCCCCATCAGACAACAATAGCCGCCAGGCACAGAACTCTGGACCTCTCCTCACTTCCTTCTACGTGGTGGCGATGCTAGTCCCACCTTGTGTCACAACCTTGTTTCCTGGCCGAGGTCCATGGCCCCTGGGTGCCTGGGTTGGGTGGGGGACCTGCTTTCACCCCATCACTGTTCACACCTGAGGGAGAGGCCGCAGCACACATGGCCCTCCCCGCCAGACCTAGACTCCTGAGCGCAGGGCCACAGGGAATCTGCAGCCTGGAGTCCAGCTAGAAGGCGGTTAAGGCTTCTGGTTGCCTCCTCTTGTTCTTAACCTGAGATTTTAATTCTGAGAAAGCAAACGGAAGAGACTGTCATTTAAAAGCTCTGCCTGAGGCAGGTCTCTCCTTTCACGTGAGAGCAGACAGAGTACAAACTGCAGCGGCAATGGTAGGACAGGCATTTAGAAAGTTCCTTTCCCTCTTTGACCGAGGATTAGTTGAAAGGAGTGCTGCGGAAACTGTAGCCAAAGGAGGCATTACATTTCCAGAAAAACCTCAAGGAAAAGTATTGCAAGCAACAGTAGTAGCTGTTGGATTGGGCTCTAAGGGAAAAGGTGGAGAGATTCAACCAGTTAGCGTGAAAGTTGGAGACAAAGTTCTTCCAGAATATGGAGGCACCAAAGTAGTTCTAGACCACAAGGATTATTTCTTATTTAGAGATGGTGACATTCTTGGAAAGTATGTAGACCGAAATAAATCACTATTGAAATGGCAAACCGTGAAGCTGCCTATTCCACTGAAGTTCTGAAATCTCATGTAAATAATTTCCATATCTCTCTTTTGTAATAAATTAATAATATCCAAAACTAATGACATCCAGGGTCTCTTAAAATTTAGTTTCACTGTACTGATATAAATATTTCCAAATAAAAATGTATATAAAGAAAAGCTCTGCTCGAAAAAAATAAATAAAAATTTAAAAAATTAAATAAAAGCTCTGCCTGAAATTTCATCGAAGCCCCCTGCAAAACTCTGGGCTTCCCAGAGCTTACACAATCTTTAAAGTAGCTGCTTCTACCATTTGAAAGAGAAAGGTGACTGCACTTGATTGTTTGCTGGCTGAAATTCCCAACAACTTGGCCACCCTCAGAGTGACACCTACTCTTCTGAGAACAGCCCAGGAAAAGGTAGAATGAGATCACTGGAGTCATCCCGCAAGGGAAATACCGGGATGGGATTACATGGAGGGTACTGTGCAGAGTGGATGATGGGTGCGGTTTGCTGAGAACTCCCCCTGCCCCCAGTGGCTGCCAGAATGATTTGTCCAGAATGCAGGTCTGGCTGGGTGACCTCCCTCATTTATAACCCTTTCATTGCTTCCCACAGCCTTTGGGGGCCCATCCGAAGCTAACCCAACAACCTTCCTGTTCCAGGCCTTGTTCAGCTCTCCAGAACTCATGCTGAAATTTATTCAAAGAACAAAATGAAAGCCTTCTTTAATATCAAGGCCACACAGTGGCTTTCCTGGGATCCAGCATAATGGGCAGGATGTGGAAAAGGGAGCAGCAGGGACTGTGGGAAGGGAAGGCAATAATAAAGGAGCGGACACTTTCAGCAGCCACCATGTCAAGTTGCTTCCCATGCCATATCTCCCTGAATTCTCAGACCCCTAGGGGAAGGGACAATCCTTTCCTCTGAGAGCTGAAGCAATGTGACCAAAGTCATACAGGCAGAAAATGGAGGGAGGGTGTTCTAATCCCAAGTCCCTTCTCCCTGTCAGACCTCTCTGTCACATACTTGGAAAGACTGCTATGCTCTCAGGCCCAGGAGATGCTCCAAAAGGAGAGACAAGGAAAGCAGCCAGGGGCCCTTTGCAGCCAGAGTGGCAGGGGCAGGGGCCTTCCCTGAGGACTTGGGGCCCCAGGACAGCCAGCAGCCTCCACAGACCTCCACACCCAAATCCCTGCATGGAGCTCAGGGGAACACTGCAGAAGTCCACCTTCTATTTAATGTCATCCTCTCCCATCGAATTTGGATTTTGTAGTGGTTTTAAGTCCATGTACTGACCTTCCATCCTCGACTCCTCCTTGTGGCTTCCCTGGGACCGAGCCCCACTGGCTACAACCCCAGTCCCTGTGTGTGCCCAGGATGGCTCCAGAAGCCTCAGAACCATCCCATCAAACTCCAGGACTCACCCCACCACAAAGAGGCTGACGACGACTGCACTCTCATTTTGTCTGCCCCAAGGGCTCCACTGGGAGCAGATCAAACCTCCTCCCTCTACTGAGCCAGAGTCCTCCTGCCTCTAATTTCCCTCTGGGCAAGTTGTCCTCCAAATACTTCCACTCTAGCCCAGCTCTGCTTTCTTCCTGTTGGTGTAAAGGGAAGAGCTCCTTGAGTTTGAGGTCAAGCTCTCTGTCTACACATTAGAAACCCTAGGCCCTTTCCCTGACTGGAAGTCAAGAGCAGGGCCAACCTACCCAGAAGGAAAACAAAACCACTGGCTGAAGGCTTACTGTACCCCTTTAGTTATGGTGGTTCTTACTATACCCCTTCAGGCACAGTGGTTCTCCTTCAGCTGGCCAAAGACTCTGATCGCTGGAGGAAAGATGTGACAGTGTGATTCTGATGCATCTCTCATCTCTTCTATACTCTACTCACACCTCCGCTAGTGTCATTCCTGAAATATCAAAATTGCCTCCAAGATTTGCTGTCACTCTGCAATTCTCATTTTGAAACCCCATAATAAGTCCAAACTAACTTGGAGAGGCTTTCAGAAAAACAGATCAGTAACCAAAAATTATTGAAAACAAATTCTAATATTAACTTGTCTTTACATTATCATTGAAAGGGCCACCAATCATAAATTCCTAATTCCTCTAAAATTCCCATCCTTTACAGCTCTCACCCCCATCTACCCCCACCCAACCTCCATGCTATGAACCTGATGAAACTTATCCTTGCTACATCTTCTACCTTAGTTTCATCTCATTACTTAAGCCTTAACTATCATCTTTATGTGGATGATAAAATATGTGTGAGATAGAATGCTGGTTGTCTCCAAAATTGGTTACCCTGTTCATAGATTAAGAGCTCTTGGGCTGGGCATGCAGCCTCCTAAAGACTCCCCGGAGGATAGGGATAGCTGAATGGGAATGTAGATGTGATGGAAGGAGTTAGAGCAACCACATAGGGCCAAGAGATGGAGGTGACATGCTGAGGAAAGCAGAACAAGATGGGAGGAGTGTGGATCCCTGATATGTGGAACACCTTCTCCTACCAACATAAAAACAAGACAGGAGAACATCTCTATCTTTTTGAGGCTCCTAGGATTTGGGGTCTCTGTGTTAAAAGTTCACAAACTCATATCTTTACTACAAAAAAAAAAAAGGAGAGGAAGGCATTTTACCACTGTGCCTTTCTTCCTTGCCACCCCCCATCCCTGAAGGAGTTTTGATTTTTTTGTTTTTTATCATCCTAGGCCATTGAAAAAGTGGGTTAGCACAGGCAGCTTGAGGCTCAGGCTGGTGTCCTGATGATTGCAGGTGTGCTGCTGGTAGCTGTGGATGGAAAATCCATACTCCTGACAAGACTTGAGGGAGCATATTTGGCTTCCATGCAGCTTGCCAGAAGGGTGACATGCCCTGTTCTGCAGGATCTGGGCTGACCAACTCACCCCATGCTTCTCTAGGCCCACTCCTCCCTTCTGCCTGGTATAGCAGGGAGTGTGGGCAAGCTCGAAACGAGTCTGTGCTCACTGGGGAAAGGGGCTTTCAAGGCTCAATTCCATCAAGCTGCTGGACAAAAGAGGGAATGCTGGGCAGGAGGGAAGGAAATCTGCCCATCATGAATTCCGAAGATGGGCCCTGGCTTGCATGCCCTCCTTCCCTTGGGGACCCCTCATTCCCTGGATCAGCTTCATAGAACTCAGAGATACAAGCAAGTCCCAGCATCACACTGTACGAACAGCCCCAGAAATGTAACCCTACTTCATTTCCTCAGCCAACTGTGAGTACAGTCCCTTTTATAGCTTGAAAAAGCAGCGCTCCACCTCCACCCCATTGTTCCTAGTCGCAATGTTTGATTTTTAATATCTGATATTACAGAAGGGCAGGGCTTTTTCATGCTTACGGAGGGGGCCCAGGTTTCAAAGTCTGAGAAGTCCTCAGAATGGAACATGTACTCTAAGACACTCCAAGGAGCAGAAGTCATGCAGACAAAAGTAAACGCTCGCATGACCAGAGGGCCCGAGTTGCACAATTCTGCTGGCTACAGAGTGTCCACGGATGGACTGAGAGGCAGAGCTGGAGGAAAGATTGTTTTAAAAGCCTGGAGAGTTCACAGACGGCTAACATAACATGATATTCTCTGGACTAAAAATTTACAAACCAGTGAACAAGTGGTTTTGAATCACCCAAGTCTCAGGCAGCAAATGGACACCCCATTCTGGTCACTCGAGTATGACCCCTGGGGACTGTTAGGGCCCCAGTACCTCCAGGAAGTACAGGACACACTGCTGAGAAGCAACAGTAGGAGGTTTCTGGGCTCCTGGGCACCGAGCAGCAGCTCTTGGGGTGGGTAGGCTGAGGGGGCAGCTACTGAAGGCGACTTTCCCACAACAGGGCCTTTAAGGCCTTTCTGCCATGCGAGCTGGGAGACAAGGCAGCGAGGCGGGTTGGCTCCTGCCCCCTGGTGGTTAAGAGCAGCTAGAACTGCCAGCCAGACACTTGAACCCACGTGGCACGGTATCTGGGGGCACGGCCGTTTTCTAGCACACTCACTTCATCAATAACATCACAAGTAACAAAGGTTTTGAGCACAGATAAAGCTCACTGATTTAACTTCTCACTGTTCCCCTGGGGTCTAGTTTAAGGCCCCTACAAGAGATCAGCCCTTTGCTTCTAGGACTCTGTTTCCCTATAGAATGAGGTCAAGTGTTAAAACTCAAGTATTTGGACATATAAAACCAGAAACTTACCAGAGTGCTTCTTTTTCAATATAATCAATTTACGCATTAACGTAATGCAGTACAATCAAGTAAAATCACATCTGAGGCTTTGACACCAATTGTTATAGTTATTTAACTTTATTATATTTTAAAATCTGACAACTGTAAAACTTAGCATTTATATAAACACCTGAGGACTGTTCAATGGGGCACAGCATCTTCATACAAACAATTTGAAAGAAGACTAAGTTTAAATTAGAATTTTATAACACAAAAGGAATAACATAGATGAAACCACCTTTTAAATAGTTGCATTCGTGTATAAAGTGACATTTGGTTTTTTTGAGAAAGAAAACGTACATTCTTGCCCCTGGTGTATATTTTATTGGCATTTACAACAAATGGCTAATACTTTTAGCACGGTTTCTCATAGCTTATAAATCACTCCAAAGTTACACAAAGTAATAACAATAAACATATAGCACCATTTCCCCTTGTAATTTCTCACTTAAAAAATAAAGCCCAAAATGATAAGTCAGAATTAAAGCATCCTCCAAAATTTAGCAAAATGGCTCAGAACTAAGCAAATTAACTAGAAACATTGCATAAGACAGAGAACGCCCCTGTATGGAAATCAATCTATGGATTGTTTCTTATCCCCTGAAGACTAGGTGAGAGGTACATGTAATAGCAAACAATGCAAACATTTTTTTACGGAATAAAAATGTCTAACTATATAAATAGTTTATCATTACCTCTGTGGCAGTGTAAAGTGCCATATTAAATTCAAAAGGAACAGATTTACTTGTTTGTCTACATACAGGTATAGAATATATAAATATGGTATAGTATCCATATAAGGAATAAATGCAGCCAACAAAATATATATCTTTTAAAAAACTGGGCACAGGTGTCTTCATATAGAGATGTGAGAAATGAATGTTTAGTTAAATATCTAAGCTTAGTGAAAATATGTAGTTTTAAAATAATAGGTATTTTATTGGAAAAAATCAGACTCCATCCAAGACACCCTTGTAGTATAATATCTCCTGCATAAAACAAGTATACTATCTATCCAATAACTGATATTTATCAAAAATTGATAAGAACACTTTATGAAAGTTTATAAGCTTGCTTTTCATTAAATAGAACAAATACAGCATACAGAGAAATAATAACAAAAGCAAAATAATTTATATGGCTATTCCCTTTCTGGAAACTGGCAGAAGACAGACAGAAGATTGCAGTAACAAACATAAACTATCTGAGGAAGAGATGGCATCTGCAGTTGCATCTTGAAATTCTTGTCTAAAGAAAGCTTCTCATGGATTATTCATTAGAGAACTTGCTAATCCCTGATACTCTCTCCTTTGGGATTTAGCTGTTTTGGTTCTATATATAAATGACCGATATCAAAGGTTTTTCTGTTTCCTACATGAAGTATATTTGTAAACTGTACCATAAAGTATCCTGTAAACTGTAAAATAATAATAAGATAGAAAGAGCTGCCAATTTGAATATGCTAATACTAACACATTAAATGGTATTTAGGGAAGTAAACTGGACTGGACTGTAGTTCTGCTATCTGGATATAATAAATTTTTTAGGAACTGTCTAGAAAACTAAAACTGCTAAGAGAATAAAAATAGTTTTAAATTAATAAGTTATCAGGACAAGTGAGAATTATATCTAATCTAAACTTACACATTTTTAATCGTACTTTCCTTCTTTAAGTTTTTCAATGTAATAGCATAGCTTTAAAGCTGGCCCCAACTTCAGGCCCAAATACTTCATCATAATATCACTTTTGAGTAGTAGCAGAGCCTTCCCATCAATTTCCTACAGAGAGAAAGAAATTATAATTAATAATGCTTTCATATTTTGTTAAGTTATTTATATATAAAAACATGTAGAGAATAGCTTTACATTCTTGATATATATTCCCTGAATACGCTTTTATTTCCTGAAAACTATTTAAAATATATGGTAAAGCATCATTTGATAATTTCTAAATTTACTTCAAATTTTAAGAAAAAGGAAATTTAATCCAGTATCTTTCAAAAATGGCCTAAGCATCAAACTATCTGATTTTAAATACTGTGTACTGAATAAAATACATTATCTATGACAAAGGGTAGAAAACTATGAATGGTAGAAATGAATTTCAGAAGGTTGTTAAGTTTCTTAGAAAGGCTGGAATATGAGTATATCAACATCAATGAAAACTAAATGTGCTATATAGTATTATCTTTATGTTGAAATTTAATCGGTTGTCTGAAGCCAGACATTAAAACTAATCACTAGTTTTCTTACATTTTCTTAGATTTCCTTACATTTCCTAGATTGAAAAGGATATATCAGATATTTGGTCACAAATATGATTTATTAGAAAAGACTGTAAACATATTAATAGACACAAGGCATCCTCCTAAAATTCTTTATTTCCTTAATTAACCAATTTGTGTCATGGAAGCATATTATTTGGTATTCATGAGTTCCTATTTTTAAAAAAGCTGC
Organism: Pteropus vampyrus; assembly: GCF_000151845.1. Lineage (NCBI taxonomy): Eukaryota > Metazoa > Chordata > Mammalia > Chiroptera > Pteropodidae > Pteropus > Pteropus vampyrus. The sequence goes on from NW_011888862.1 coordinate 6,703,373, forward strand.
ACTTGATCTTATTCAGTTGCTGGATTCATCGGGCATCATAATAAGGAGGATACTCTGTCACAGCTTGTGGTCACCCCCTCCTACTCAGGGTCCTGGGCCAAGCAAGGAGCAGGAGGGGAGGAGGATCCTTGTAACTGTTGTTACAAAGGAGAAGACACCTGAGAGTGGCCATGCTGAATCATCTTCTCTTGAGAACTTGAAGATTTGTAATATTTTACAAGTATTTTTAAAGCACAGATCCAGCCTCTACCATTTAAGGATCTAACTCTGGACAAAGCAACCTTTCTCACACATGGAAAAATCAGTTGATAGGGTTCCCCCACCATCCACACTAATCAGCACCCAACTGAAGTGCCTGCAGAGAGGTCATTCAAAGGCATTATGGCAGGAAAACCGGGTCAAAAGATACATTACATGTTGCCTGAAGAGGTCGGCGAGGGGGCCTGATATCTGAGGATCTTTATGTTTCATAAACTGTATCACTTCATCCACAGACCAGGTTGAAGGGTCCTTAGAGAAGCCTTGTTTCAGGACACTGGGGTCAGGTACAGCTATATAACTTGGAGCTTCAATGGGGGGAAAAAAGACAAATCATATTTGACCTGATCATTATCCTGAAAGAAGAGATGTTAGGTAGGGAGTAATGGTCTCATTCCTGGAACCATCTGCTAAGAATCCCGGGGAGGACCCAGGACTCCAAGGGTAAAATCTAGTGAAAGCTTAGCTAGATAAAGATGATATGAGGATGGCTACCCACGAGTGTGCCATCTGACTGCCCCCAAACAACAAAAGCAGCCTCAGAAGTTACCTTAAAGTTTCAAAGGTCATAAAACAGACTGAGCAATATGAAGTCTCTCTGGCCACAAACAATACAGCAAAAGATCTGTTTCTTGGGCTAAATTAGGTTAATCTAAGCTAACCTATTATTCTCTTTAAGCATGTCAGTGAATTTCTCTCAATCTCTCTCCTCTTGGTCTGTCTAGTTTAGGTTTATTTTAGTAGCCAAATGCAAGGGAGATTCTCCAAATTTAGTTTTATAATTGCTTAAATTTATTTATTTTAATCAATGAATTTCAATAACTCCATTATCTCTGAGAACCAAATTAGTTATTTTACCAAATCTCTCACATTAATTCAATATGGACATTTTTAGCATTACTTTACTCTTTAAATTTCTCTCTCTTAAGCCTTAAATGCTTATCTGAATTTTGAAGAAAACAAGATTATTTTCTGCTTAGCTAGGTTAGAAGTAACTTTAACATTATACTCAATACCTCTCTCAAGTTTAATTGCTAGTAATAGATATTTTTGCTGAAGGGTTATATGTTGAAAAAAGACATAACTGAGCCATGAAACAATTTAAGTGCTCAGACCTCAAATAGTTTTGGTTGTGTTGTTCACTAAGTTGCACTGAAATTTCTTTGTGTCTAGACAAGTTTTCGCTTACTCAATCAGAGCACGCAGCTCCCCAAAGTTAGTGTGTGATAAGAGGTGGGTTTTGTAATTCGCTCAAGTAGATTTGTTTCTCTCTCCAAGGATCATCAATACAAATTTAATCTTTTTGTGTTAATTAAGACACATCATCTGGGCTCTGGACATTTTAGGGACATTTTGAGTATTTACCCAGAGAAAAGGCAAAGAAAAACAGAAGATAAAAGAACTCACAATGGTTAATATTTTTGTGTGTGGTTCAGAATTTGATTTTCTTTTGCAATATTGCAACTTTGATGCAAAATAAAAACTTTTTACTAAAATATATGCTCCCCTCCACTTGTCAGAGATAAAAATGTTGGTCATATGTACCAAGAAATGCTGCTGGGCTGAATCAACCAAAGTAAAAATAATGATGGTGTAAACACACCTAAGGCATTCTAACAATTCAGACAGAAAAGTCTTCTCTTTTAACTCAAGACTCAAATCATACCTCCAAATTAACTTATGTTTTTGTGGTATTTCTGGGTTCTGTCATCAGAATCTGGTATAGTTATGTCTTAAATAACATATAACTAGTTTTACAGATAATTACACATAAACTATGAGTAAAGATATGATTTCAGGTAGAAAACTGTAATTTTATATTAAAAATAGAACTGTAAGATCATCTGTTTTTAATCTATTATAGAAAAATAATTTAATTGGGCCCATATCTTCAAAACAACCAGAGAAGGTACAAACATTACATCAGTGTTATTCAAATAATTATAAGAAACAAACTAATTATGTAAACAATAACCAAAGTCCAGTCACAACTTTCTCTTGAATGGCTTTGTCTTACATATATTAGAATATCAGAAATATTTCTGAAATAAAGTAACAGTTCTAATACCTTAATGAAAATAATAGTAATGACACCTCTAGACAGTTTCCAAGTGAAATGCTTACCCAGTCTCTAGAGATGCAAGCAGCACAGTGGTTAAGAGTATGGCCCTGGAGCCAGAGTGCCTAGGTTCAAGGACTGGCCCAGCTATTTTCTAGCTAGAGGGCACCTTAGCCAAGTGACTTCTCAGATTTTTCACCTAAAAATGTTTACCAGCACCTACATCTCAAGGAATTGTTGTAAAGGTGTGATGTATAATGCTATGTAAAATACTATGTGCCTAGCACATAATGTCAGATGGAAATAAAGACGATGATTTTTATTACTATTAAGTAACTACTAGCAAGTAATGTTATTACTATTAGTCTTCCTGCCATGATTCTAGGAAAACCAAAGGCTAGCCTCCTCAAGCTCAAATATAGGCCACTTTGGCACTGTAGTGTTAGGCATACATCTGGAAGTGACATATTCATTCAACATGAGAGACAACCTTTTAGTCATTTACTGAGAAGGCCTGTCTTCGAAAGTTCGTATTTTGTGAAAATACCTAAAAATTCAGGGGATGACACCTCTTTATAGCATAAACATCTATATCCAGACTCTCTGAAAACATCACTCTAAAAGCAGAGGCAATCTACACAGAGGCAAACTTCAGCATCTCTAGTGGATTGGCCCTGATAGTGAAGTGAAGGGGAAGACTCGACACCTCTTCAATTTGGAATTTTCTCCAATGTGATAAACTCTCAGGGGATGTTATTGGGCATGGAAACCTTAAGGGGAAAGACAAATACATTGACTGATAATCACTGTTTTTAAATATACCTTCGCTTTCCTTTGGCATTTGGAATTCAACTTCCTGATGACTGCCCTGGGGAGATGAACTGGTCCCTGCTAGTGCTGAGCTTGAGGTGTCTGGCACACTTATAGGATTTATGCTGTCAGGATTCAAAGAACTTTCTGGATTGAGTGGTAAGTTTTCAGAATCTTCAGGAAGCTTCTCCTCTTTGGGCATGCCATCTTCCTCAGAAGATGGTAGTCCTTCTATATGAAAAAAAAAAAAACGAAAACAAAAAGGCGATTATCTTCAACAGACGTACAGTTCGAATACTATTAAAAGGTCAAAAATCTACTAATCTCCAACAATAGTTCACTTAAGCATTGGTATACTGAACTTTCCCTTTCTTGGTATTTATAGAAATGGACACTATTCTGAAATCCAAATTGATTCTATAACATCACCTATAGTTCTCATAGCAGCTATCTCTTGCAAGTGTTGCCACCAAAGTCTTGATCACCTCACTAAAGCAGTCGTTTTTAGAAATGTCAGTTCTTCACAACTATTTGTTATAATATGATCACACAGTTGGTTTCTACTATTTGCTTACTACCTGGGCACTTAAAACTTTCACTGGAGAAAGGTATTAGGTTTTTCTATTCCTCAACAGCTTTTAGCAGTATAAAGCTGACTAGAAAATTTTACTGTAACTGTTTTTACTCTAAGAAGAAATGACAACTGTGCCCTTCTGAAGGGAATGAAGTGTTCAACAAAGCTCTCAAATGATTTGGGCAAATACACTCCCCTTATCCCCATCACCACCACCCAAGAACATACATAAATGGTATAGAGTGACTTTTCTTTCCAATCCTGGGATGTGTAAATACTACTTACCTGCAGGGGCATGTACCTGCACCTTTATTTTGGAGAGCTTAGGAGAGGGAGCAGCAACATAGGGTAGAGGTTGCTCAAGAGGTCGTTTGGTGCTCTGTTGTTCTATTATGTCTTCTTGTACTGCTTTCGAAAAAAACTGTCTATTATAATATACTCTAGCATTTTCATATCATCAGCATACAATTTTTGTTGCTAAATCATTTTCCCATTTGACTTCATCAACAATTTATCAATTATTTGATTATTTATGAATAACATGTTCATTTCTTCCTATTAAATATTTTGGTGACATCATATACTTGAGTTTAAAGTATTATGTCAAGGCTTTATTTATTCTAGGATCATCTCTAAATATCTCAGGAAACTGAGGCAACCAATTATAATGTGTCTAAAAAGGCCAGGAAAGTTGCTTCAATGAGCAAGAAAAGTTAAGAATTCAGAGTAGTTAAGAAAAGATAAGGTACAATGAACACCTCCTTTTATAGGCAACCATCCTGGCCTAGAGCTACCCTTCCAACACTCTACTGGCCTATTTCTCTTTCAACAAAATGCATTTCAATCTTAAAAAAAAAAAAACACTTTAAGGCATGATCCTGAAAGCAAAGATAACTCAAATTATCAATTACATTCTAAATATTAATTAGTACACCTTGATTTAACCTCCAACTAAAAAAAAAATAAAGTATAATAAAAATCTAAAAAGTCTAATAGACTTCAAGAGAGAAGAAAGATTGCAATGAAAAAGTACCAAAGTATCTAAAGCATTATACAGATTTAATGCAATCCTCATCAAAATCCCATCGGCATTTTTTAAAGAAATAGAACAAAAAATCATCAGATTTGTATGGAAGCACAAAAGACCGCGAATTGCCAAAGTCATCCTGAGAAAAAAGAACGAGGCTGGAGGCATCACTGTGCCGACTTCAAATTATACTACAAAGCGACGATAATCAAAATGGCATGGTATTGGCAGAAAAACAGACACATGGACCAGTGGAACAGAATCAAGAGTTCAGAAGTAAACCCATGTTTATATGGGCAAATAATTTTCAACAAAAGAGCCAAAAACATACAGAAGAGAAAGGAAAGCCTCTTTAATAAATGGTGCTGGGAAAACTGGAAAGCCAGCTGCAAAAGAATGAAACTAGACTGCTGTCTATTACCACACACCGAAATTAACTCACAATGGATTAAGGACCTGACTTTAAGACCGGAAACAATAAATGGCATAGAAGAAAATAAAGGGACTAAACTCAAGGACCTTGGACTTAAAGAGGATTTTATGAATTTGACCTCAAAGGCAAGGGAAGTAAAAGCAAAAATAAATGAATGGGACTACATGAAACTAAAAAGCTTCTGCTCACCAAAAGAAACCAAACTGTCAACAAGGTAAAGAAGCAACCATCCAAAAGGGAAAATATATTTGCAAGCAATGCCTCCGATAAGGGCCTAATATCCAAAATATACAAAGAACTCATACAACTCAATGACAACAAAAAAAAATCCAAACAATCCGATCGAAAAGTGGGCAGAGGACCTGAACAGACGCTTCTCCCAAGAAGACATACAAATGGCCACCACACATATGAAACGATGCTCAACGTCACTAGTTATTAGGGAAATGCAAATCAAAACCACAATGAAATATCATCTCACACTTGTCAGAATAGCTGTTATCAACAGGACGTGTAATAACAAATGTTGGAGAAGATGTGGAGAAAAAGGAACCCTCAAATACACTGCTGGTGGGACTGCAAATTGGTACAGCCACTATGGAAAACAGTATGGAGGTTCCTCAAAAAACTAAAAACAGAATTTCCATATGACCTAACAATCCCTCTTCTCGGTATCTACCCCAAAGACTTGAAAACTCATATCCAAAAAGATATTTGCGCACCGATATTCATAGCAGCATTATTCACAGTGGCCAGGACATGGAAGCAACTGAAGTAACCAACGATCGATGATTGGCTAAAGAAGCTGTGGTACGTATATACAATGGAATATCACTCAGCTATAAGAAGAGATGAAATCCTGCCATTTGTAACACCATGGATGGACCTTGAGATAATCATGCTAAGTGAAATAAGCCAGACAGAAAAAGTTGAAAACCACATGATATCACTTTTATGTGCGATATAAACCTAAAAGCATCAAAGAAACAGCACAAACAGAGACTCAAGGATATAGACAAGACTAGTGGTTACCAGAGGGAGGAGGGGGAGGGAAGAGGTAGATGTGGTAAAAGGGGTCAAATATGTGGTGATACAAAGAAATTTAACTATGGGCGGTGAATATACAATACAATATATATCTGCCTTATTATTGAATCATATACCTGAAACTTACTGGATTTTGTTAACCAATGTTACCATAATAAAAATAAATTTTAAAAAAGTACCAAAGTTAAACTTCATCTGGTTCAAAATGGCTGGGAGCCAGGCATGCCCCTCAAAATCATCTGATGAGGAACCTTTAGCCATCCAGTTACTGGCTGATAACTAACAGGCCTAAGAGAGCTCTTACCACTTGATTTTATTTTTAAAAATGGATTATAAAACCAACAGGCAAAACATAGTTCAGTGAATGACAAATATTTCTACAATTAGAATATTTAAATTCTAAGAAAAGAAATAATTGACTTTTTTCATACTCATTTAATGATTTAGAAAACTGAAATACTAAAGTATAGTTTTCTATAGATATTTACCTCAGAATCTTAGTAAGATCAGAAAAAGTAATTATCTTTTACTTGTACTATTCTAATGCTTTCTGTATGAAAAGTTTATGAGGCTGGTGTATGGTCTACTATCTGGGGCTAATACAAACATAAAATTGACTCTTGATTTCTGCTTCTGGGTATTATACTAAGCTTAGGCATGAAACTATTCATGCACAGATAACCAGAAAAAGTCAAATAATTTAAAGTCATCATAGAGAGGTACTCCTAGAATGACTGATTAAGGACTTCCGAAAACCTGCTCCTTCATAAAAATAATGAAAACACTGGCAAAAATAACTTCTTCAAAACTCTATACATTATAAAGGTTCACAACAATCCAAAATGCACTTAGTCAAGAAAAACGACTGAATGTGAGAAAGAACAGCAAATTCTGTGGCATTTTAGCTTTCCTAATACCATCTTTTTCATCCCAGTTTTGCGGCAGCCTTGCAAACCAACACCTTCACAACTATAGTAGCTATGAAAACCAGTAGCCTGTTAGTCACTGGAGGGGGCGCAATGTATTTAGAGCTCTTCAAAACCCCCATCCACATAGAACTGCCATTATTTGATCAATCTTGCAGATAACTGAAAAGCTCTATTCTGAGGACTTGTTTTCTTTGACCTGAATCAAAGCCTGCTCTATCTGAACAGCCCTATCTCCAAGGCATTGGTCAAAAAAACAAAACAAAGAAACAAATACTCAGTGGCAATTATTTAACATCAAAGCTGACAAAGGCAGTATTACCAGTTAGGGCTGACAAGAAGTGGACCAAAAAGCTTAAAAGGGAAAACTGGGGATTGAGATGTCCATTCAAGGACTCTTAAAAGCAGTGAGATATTCCTGGGAATCTAGAAGGCCTTATGCATGCTCAGGAAGTCCAGAGAAGGCCCTAATCTTTCATTTCTTGTTGACCTTGAGGCTCTACACAGAGACTTATAAAACTGCCTCCTGGAGTGTTTAAGGTTAAGTCCCAACACACACAGAATCCCTTGGCAAGGGCTGGGAGACATACCAGTTCCAGACATTTAAGTAAATCTCTGTTCAATCATTAGCTGATCATTAAGCTAACTGAGAAGACTTCAGTGGCCACACATGACAAAATCAGCCCAAGAAAAGTCATTAAATTAGTCCAGAAAAGTCATTAAACAAGCAAACAGCATCAGCAGCAACTAAACAAACCCTAGGGATGAGGAAGGAATCTGATTATTAGAGTTGCTGCATTATATCATTTTAAAAAGCTAAGTTTTCAATTTAAAAAATTGGAATACATGCAAAGATACAGCAATATGGGGCCTATACACAGGGGTAAAAAATAGTCAATAGAAACTGACTTTGAAGAAGCCCAAACACTAGACTTACTAGATAGACTTTAGTATATGTGCTGCCGAAGCGAGCACAAGACAGACTTTAAATAAGCTATTTTATATAAGTTCAAACAACTAAAAAAAAAATCATGTCTAATGAACTAAAGGAAAGTGTGAGAACAAGGTTTTACCAAATAGAAACTATCAATAAAGCAATAAAAAGGAAACAAAAAGAAATTCAGGACTTAAAAAGTATAAGTGAAATGAAAAATTCATTAGAGGGTCCCAAGATCAAATGTGAACTAGCAGAAGAAAGAATCGGCAAATTTAAAGAAAGTCAATTGAGATTACATAGTTTGAAGAACAGAAAGAAAAAAGAATGAGAAAAAATAACAGATGTCAGAGACTGGTGGGACACCATCAAGAATACCAAAATATACACAATGAGTGAGTCTCAGAATGAGAGAAAAGGGGCAGATAGATTATTTGAAGAAATAATGGCTAGCAGCTTCTCAAATTTGATAAAAAGCATTAATACGCATATCCAAAAAGCTCAACATTCCCCAAATAAGACAAACTCAAAGGGATCTTCAATAAGATTAGCAACTGACTACAAACTACAGAGGCTAAAAGGAAGTGGGACAACACATTCAAATCACTGAAACAAAAAGATGGTCAATCAAGAATTCTATATCTAGCAAAACTAAGCTTTAAAAAAAAAATAGGAAATTTCCCACACTAAAGGGAGACCTTCAAGTTGTAATGAAAGAACACTAGACAGTACAGCAATCTTCCCTTATCTGTGAGAGATACGTTCCAAGACTCCCAGTAGATGCCTGAAACCATAGATAGTACCAAAGCCTATACATACTATGATTTCCCTATACATACATACATACCTGTGATAAACTTTAATTTGTAAATTAGGCATAGTAAGATATTAACAATAATAACTAAAAAGTTACTAGAACAATTATAACAATAGACTAATAAAAGTTGTGTGAATACGGTCTCTCTCAAAATATCTTATTGTACTGTACTTACCTCCTCTTCTTGTGATGAAATGAGATGGTACAATGCCTATGTGATGAGATGAAGTGAGATGAATGACGTAGGAATTATGACGTAGTGTTAGGCTACTATAAGGGTTCCTTGGACACAAGCACTATGATACCATGACAGTCAACCTGATAACTGAGATGGCTACTAAGTGAGTAATGGGCAGGTAGGATATACAGTGTGATCATGCTGGACAAAGAGATGATTCACATCCCAAGCAGGATAAAGTGAGATTTCATTACACTACTGAAAATGGTGTACAATTTAAAACTCATGAATTGTTGATTTCTGGAATTTCCTATTTAATGTTTTTGGACCACAGCTGACCATGGGTAAATGAAACCATGGATAAGGGGACTGCACTGATAATTTATAAAGTCACATACAAGTAAAAGTACTTTCAACTAACTGTATAAAGTAAACGTTGTGTCAAAACAAAAACGAAAATTAATTCCAATTAGATCAATGGCCTAAACATAATAGCTAAAACTATAAAATTCTTAGGAGAAAACATAGGAGCAAATCTTAGTGAACTTATATTAAAGCAATATTTCCTTAGATATGGCAACAAAAGTACAAGAAACAAAAGAAAAAATAGATAAATCAGACTTCATCATAATTAAACACTTTTGTGCTTCAAAGGACACCATCAAGAAAGTGAAAAGACAACCTACAGAATGCGAGAAAATATATGCAAACTGTATGAGATATAAAACTTTTATCCAGAATATACAAACAATTTTTATATATGATATTTATATACAAGTATAAATATATAATATATACATATATATAAATGTTATATTTATATATAATAAAAAGACAAAGAACCCAATTAAAAATGGGCAAAGGGTTTGACTAGATAGTTCTCCAAAGACACAAGTAGCCAATAAGCACATGAAAAGATGCTAAACATGAAAATCAAATCCCAATGAAATCTTTCAGGTTTTGATTCTAAAGTTCATTATGAATACAAGAAATTACTTTCCCACTTTGAATGAACAAAAACAACTGTATATTATATACATACATATATATGTCTAATTACCATTGTGGCTAAAATGTTTACTTTGAAGGAAAAACTGAATTACACAGGATTCTCAACTTAATATGAAATGTAATATAAAATAGAAGCATAGTATAAAATTTTATATTTTCTCTTACCTGACTGACTTTGATCATGCTCTGCAGTACTATGAGTATTACCTCTGAAAGCGCTAAAAGGCTGGCTACTCAAAAGGTTATCAGAATGCAGGGTGTGGCAAAAGGTCTCAAGAAAGCGAAGGGCAAATGATGCACTGTTCACTGGAGGGAGGTGCACAGAATGAGTTTCCCCATCAAAGAAGGCTATTGGGAGAAAAAAGATGTCAGAGTTATATCATAGAAAGATGAGAACTACAATATCAACAAAAAAGCCATCAATTTAGGAAATGTAATATAACTCTAACTTGTTTTTTGTTATTTATAAAGGATAATCCTAAATTTAAAAAGTTCCTCTCATTAAAACACAATAGCTTAGTAAGTCAGCCAGAGAAAGACAAATGCCATATGATTTCATTTACATGTAGAATATAAAGAACAAAATAAACAAAACAGAAACAAACTCAGATACAGAGAACATAATAGCCTGTATTTGTAAAAGCATTATCATTTAAAAACATTCATAAAATAAACAATAGAAACCCACTAGTCTATAACATTTTCTACTATTCCAAACATTACATGGGTACAAATGTTGTAGTATCTGATCACAAAATCATGAAAGCTGTTAATTATCTCTTAATCACTTCTTGAGTCAAATTTTTATTTAGAGCTTATCTATCAGTCTGTTTTCTAAAAAAATTAAAATATATTATCAACCAATGTACTCTGTGTCTATAGTGAGCTTAATACAGCATATAAAAGGGAAAAAAAATCTGTACTCTTTACCTCAATTTACAGTATTACTCTAACATCATTTATTTTGAAAGTAAAGTTAAACTTTCCAAGATGGGTTAAAATTCTATAAACATAAAATTATTATAAATATTCTATCAATATAATAAAAATTCCAATATTATAAATGGCTAATAGACTAGAAATATTATAAAAGAATCTATACATCATAAAACGTCTGCCTTCTCTGAACCTAAAATCAAATTTGGAAAAGAAAGCTGAATAAAGGATTAGATGAACATACCAGTTATCACTTCTCCTCCACGATCATCTGGCTTAAGGAATCCAAAAACGGTCTTACTGTCAATGGCACAATCCACACAGGCCTGCACAGTCCGCCGGAGCACCACATTCACGGGGCCCGGGCCATAGTGGTCAGGCAGCTGCTCGATTTTCTTCTGATCCAGGTAAGGGCCAACATTTCCATATTTGTTTATATAAACACAGACTTGAGGAAAAAAATATGTACACAGATATAACAAACAACGAAATTGGTTAAAAGGAACATAAACACTACATAGTTACTATATCCCACTAGGCACACTTCATTCAAAGAGAACCTAAATATAGTTTATACCAATTATCATTTCTTCTACCTAAAAATATGCATGTAAATATATTTTTACATTTGTGTAAAGATATTAAACCTAAATAGAAATAATCCAAATATTCAATTTTCTAGAATTTTGCCCAAACTGATAATAAAAACTATAAGAGTTTTAGTAGCATCACAAAACAATTCTTCGCACATTCCCACATTATATAAAATGATATAAAGATAGATGAATATTTTCACCTTTTAACTGTAATTTTCTTTCAAAACTGGTCATGTTAGTACACTCCTTTTTGGATTGAATTTTAGATTGCCAACATTGCCCCTTTATTATAATTTCTAAAGTAATCAACTAACTTAGGACATATGTCACAGCAAATTCTAATGAAAAATTCTAATGAGAAATTTTCATTAATTTTAAAAAATAAACATGTTCTTTATATACACGCCAAGGTTCACTGAAGAAAATTTAAAAATAAAATAAATGCTTTCCTTAGTATAGTAAAAGTATGTGATTTAGAAGCAAATCATCTATAATCACACAAATGTCAAGTTTTCACAATTTTTTTTCACTGAGGATCAAGAAATACAAATCAACATATAATGTTAACAATATGAGGGTATATTATCAAATATAATATATATTGTCTCCCTAAATCAAGAAACACATTATTTTTATCCATTCCCAATTACTTAATTTATATTGAAAAATTTTCATATATACATATTCTATATTGATCCCGATAAAAAATCATTAATCTCACACTTTCACAAAGTTGAAATATATAATTCAACTTTGTGGCAACAGCTAGAGGAAGGATGCACTCTGTCACAGAGATAAAACAGCTATAAAAAACTTCATCTGCAGTGCTGATGGCATGGACAAAGTTCTAATGAACACAAATGAAGCTAAACAAGGATTTCCATGTTTTTTTTTAATCTCTTTTACATTACACTCATTTAGCTAGTCTCTGCTGCTAATGGACTATATCTCAGAAATAATAAACTGACAAAATGAGATATATTCCAATAATCACTTTTTAGATGATTGTATTTCAAAAAATTAAAATTTCATTTTTAGTCAGGAAAGAAAAATTGGGGTAAAAAGCCCAGGAAACAGAAGAGTATAAGGGAGCTAATTAAGGATCTAGGAGAGGAAACAATAGAACATGCTCTTAAAAATAGGAAAGAAATAAAATGTGCAGGAGATGACAAATAAAAGAAATTGATTAGTCTGGGTCTGTGTCATTTCATACTGTTCACATAGCAAAGAACAATTTAAAGTCATCATGCCCCCTGACAGGCAATGATCTGCAAAGATTTTAAAAGGCAATAAAAAAGTTTGAGAGGATTTGGCAGAAACATGGCGGAGTGAGAGACGTCCCTAGATCACTCCTTTGAAAGAACAATAAGCTGAACATCTAAAACTCAACAAAAAACACCCGAACTACACACCAGCACGTCTGAGTGAGGGATCTGTGCATAAGAGCTACCATAGGTCAGAACCCAGGTGTTGGGTGGTGGACTGGGAGTAATAAAGAAGCTGCCTCTCGCAGCTGCTGGAGCTCCCTGTAGGAGGAGCGGGAGGGGTGAAGGCACAGCGACTTCCCTGAACAACTCTGCCTGGAAGTGTGGGGTCTTGTACGCAGCCGACCAGAGGGCCCAGAATTCAGGGCAGAAAGCAGAGAAGTGGGGCGAGACCACAGAGGAACAACAGTTGATTTTTGCTGGCAGAGGTTACAAAACCGAGGATGAGCCGCAGCCTCCAACCCCAAATCCGGAGGGCCCCTCCCCGTATACCCTCCAAGACCCATCACTGCGGAGCCCCAGGGAAGTCTGAGTAAACACTACCGAAACTGCTAGGGATCCAAGAGGCTTAGATGCCACCTACTGGAAACCAAAAGAAGAGCGCCTTCTTTGCAGCAAGCTAAAGTGAGACCTTTATTTAATAAATCTTGTATCTGGAAAAACAACAGAATAAACTTCCATTAATGCCCAGAGAAGTAGTCCATTAAACACCATGAACAACCAAGATGACAAGGCATCTCAGAAAGAAGGAGAAAAAATCTCCAGAAAATAAGCTTACAGACAGAAGAAATATGTGACTTCAATGACAGAGAATTCAGGATGGTACTTCTAAAAAAATTCAGTGAGATCCAAAATGAATCATAGCAACAATTTCAGGAATTGAAGAAACAACTAGACGAGCAGAGCAAGGAGTATGAAACCCTCAAGAAGAACAAAATAGATATTCTGGAGATGAAGAACACACTGCAAGAGTTGAAAAATGAAATAGCAAGCCTGGGAAATAGAGTCGACCAAATGGAGGAAAAGATCAGTGATATCGAAGACAGAAATCTAGAAATAAATCAGAAGGAAGAAGACAGAAACCAAAGAATGAAAAATAATGAAATAGAAATACAAGAACTAGCTGATACCATCCAGAGAGGAAATATAAGAATAATGGGCATTACCAAAGGTGAGGAAAAGGAGCAGAGACTACAATGCAATTTCAGACAAATAGCAGACGAGAATTTCCCAAAGTTAAAGAATGAGCTGGAGCTTGGAATTCAAGAAGTCAACAGAACACCCAATTATCTCAACCCAAAAAGGCCTTCACCAAGACGTACTGTATTAAAGTTATCAAAAATCAATGACAAAGCTAGAATTCTTAAGGCAGCCAGGAAGAAGAAAATGGTAACGTGTAAAGGGAAACCCATTAGATTATCATCAGACTTCTCAGCACAGACCTTACAAGCCAGAAAGAAAAGGAACCAAATAATTAAACTATTAAGTGAAAGAAACTACCAGCCTAGAATAATGTATCCAGCTAAGCTCTCCTTTAGATATAAAGGAGAAATCAAGACCTTTCCAGACATACAAAAAATGAGGAAATTCACTACGAGGCTTGCACTATAGGAAATACTGAAAGCGGTCAGCTCACCTAAAACAAAATAACAACAAAAATACATAATTAGGAGTAAAGTGACTATCAGATAAATAGAAGCAGAGGAGTGCAACCCTTAGTAAGAGCAGAGCATTATAGTTTAAATAATAAGAAGTGAATTGTTATAACAAGATAGTAATGAACGTTCAGCATACATAGGGACAAATTGAGATAACAATGACTGAAAAGGAGAGAATTCAAAGATCCAAATTCGCAAAAGGGAATGGAGATAAGGCACATGCAGAAGAAAATAGACTGTATATATATAACTATCCTTTTCATATTTGTAATGGTAACCACACACCCAAGATTCAGAACCAAAAATATAACATGAAACAAGAAGAACCAGAGGCAAAACCCACAAAAGCCAACCAAAATAAAGAAAACAGAAACACAAGGACAAGGAAGCAATGGAAATACCGAGCTACCAGAAAGTAAAAGATAAAATGGCTATAAGACTTCATATTTCAATAATCATCCTAATGTAAATGGACTGAACTCACCAAAAAGGCTGAGTGGCAGAATGGATCAAAACACAAAACCCAATCATATGCTGCCTCCAGGAGACAAATCTCAGCTCCAAAGACAAACATAGACTCAAAGTGAAAGGGTAGAAGTTGAATTTTCAAGCAAATGGCATTCAGAGAAAAAGTGGGACTAGCAGTACTAATATCAGACAAAACAGACTTTAAAATGAAAAAGGTAAAGAAAGATACTGAGGGATACTTCATAATGATAAAGGGAATCATGCACCAAGAAGACATAACACTTATTAATATCTATGCTCCCAATCAGGGAGCCCAGAAATATGTAAAGCAATTACTAACAGAACTAAAGGGAGAAACATACAAAACACCATCTCAGTAGGGGACCTAAATACCCCACTGTCAGATATGGACAGATCATCCAAACAGAAAATCAAGGAAATAACATTCTTAAATGACACTTTAGTCCAACTGGATATAACTGACATTTACAGAGCTTTCCATCCCAAAACAGCTGCTTATACATTCTTCTCCAGTGCACATGGAACATTCTCAAGAATCGACAACATACTGGGACACAGAGATAGCCTCAACAAATATAAGAGGGTTGAAATCATACCAACCATATTCTCTGAACATAATGCTCTGAAACTAGAGATCAACTGTAAAAAGAAAGTGGAAAGAACCACAAATAAATGGAGATTAAACAACATGCTACTGAAGAACAGGGTCAGAGAAGAAATAAAAAGGGAGATCAAGAGATACATAGAAACGAATGATAATGTTAGTATGACATATCAAAACTTTTGGGACACGACAAAACGGACATAAGAGGAAAGTTCATATCATTACAGGCCTACCTTCAAAAACAAGAACAAGCCCAAATAAACCTAACACTTCACCTTAAAAGGTGAAAGTGTAAAAGCAATTACTAACAGAACTAAACGGAGTGCTCCCTGATTGGGAGCACTGGAAAAGGAAAAACAAATGAAACCTAAAGTCAGCAGAAGGAAAGAATCAAAATTAGAGCAGAAATAAATGAAATTAAAAACAAACAAACAAATAAATTTAAAAAATGCCAACAAAAAGCTGGTTCTTTGAGAAGGTTAATAAAATTGACAAACTCCTGGCTAGACTCACTAAAGAAAAAAAGAGAAAGGACACAAATAAACAAAATCAGGGATGAAAGAGGGGAAATTACAACAGACACCGCAGAAATACAAAGGATCATACAAGAATACTATGAAAAAGTATATAACACCAAATTTAATAACCTAGAAGAAATGGACTAGTACTTAGAAAAATACAACCTTCCTAGAATGAATCAAGAAGATCTGGAAAATCTAAATAGATCGATCAGCAGTATGGAAATTGAAACGATCATCAAAAACCTACCCAAAAGTAAAAGTCCAGAACCAGATGGCTTCAACAGTGAATTCTAACAAACATTCAAAGAAGATTTAATGCCTATTCTCCTCGAACTCTTCCAAAAAATCAAAGAGGAGATAATATTTCCCAACTCATCTATAAGGCCAATATTACCCTGATACCAAAACCTGGTAAAGATAACTCAAAAACGGAAAACTACAGACCAATATCTCTCATAAATACAGACGCAAAAATCCTAAATAAGATACTAGCGAACTGAATACAGCAACATATTAAAAAGATTATACACCACCATCAAGTGGGCTTCATCTCAGAGGCACAGGGATGGTTCGACATGCAAATCAATTAATGTGATACACCACATAAACAAATTAAAAAATAAGAATCATATGATCATATCAATAGATGCAGAAAAAGTCTTTGACAAGATACAACACCCATTTATGATAAAACACTTAACAAAATCAGTATAGAAGGAAAGGATTTTAACATAATAAAGTCCAATATGACAAGCCCTCAGCCAACATTATACTTAATGGTGAAAAACTAAAATCCTTCCCTCTAAGATCAGGAAGAAGGCAAGGCTGTCCACTATCGCCACTCTTATTCAGTATAACATTGGAGGTCCTAGTGAGTGCAATCAGACAAGAGAAAGATATAAAAGGCATCTAAATAGGAAACGAAGATGTCAAACTGTCACTATTTGTGGATGACATGATTCTCTACATAGAAAACCCTAAAGACTCCACAGGAACACTACTAGAAACAATAAGCAAATGCAATAAAATCTCTGGATACAAAATCAATGTTCAAAAATCCATAGCGTTCCTATACTCTAATAGTGAAGCATCAGAAAAAGAAGTGGAAAAAATAATTCCTTTTGCAATTGCAAAAGAATAAAATACCCAGGAATAAATCTAACAAAACATGTGAAGGACTTATAATGAAAACTACAAAACCCTATTAAAAGAAATTGAAGAAGATACAAAGAAATGGAAAGATATTCCGTGTTCTTGGATTGGAAGAAGCAACATAGTTAAAATGACCGTATTACCTAAAGCATTATACAGATTTAATGCAATCCCCATCAAAATCTCATCAGAAGATTTTAAAGAAATAGAACAAAGTTCATCAGATTTGCATGGAAGCACAAAAGACCCTAAATTGCCAAAGCCATCCTGAGAAAAAAGAACGAGGCTGGAGGCATCACTCTGCCCGACTTCAAATTATACTACAAAGTGACAGTAATGAATACGGTATGATATTGGCAGAAAAACAGACACACGGACAAGTGGAACAGAATCGAGAGTTCAGAAGTAAACCCATATTTATATGGGCAAATAATTTTCGACAAAAACACCAAAAATGTACAGTGGAGAAAGGAAAGACCCTTCAATAAATGATGCTGGAAAAACTGGAAAGCCAGCTGCAAAAGAATAAAACTAGACTGTTAACTATCATCACACACCGAAATTAACTCAAAATGGATTAAGGACCTGAATAAGACCTGCAACAATAAAATGCATAGAAGAAAACTTAGGAACAAAACTCAAGGACCTTGGACTTAAAGAGGATTTTATGAATTTGACCTCAAAGGCAAGGGAAGTAAAAGCAAAAATAAATGAATGGGACTACATGAAACTAAAAAGCTTCTGCTCA
>NW_011888862.1:6729518-6733475 GCF_000151845.1 Pteropus vampyrus
AAAATGGAAATGGAAATTACAAAAGGGAACCAGTATGAAATGAAGAACACATTATCTGAGATGAGAAGTATATTAAATGGAATAAACAAAGAAATAAACAAAGTGGATAAGGAAGAGGGTCAAATGCCCTATTTGAGGACAGGAAAGCCAATCAGAACACTCAATCAGAATGGCAAGAAAAAAGATGCCAAGACTATAAAAATAATTTAAGAAGGATATGGGACACTATTAAGGGTCCAAATATGCGTCTGATTGGCATATCTGAAGAAAATCAAGATGTTGAACAGCTGTTTGAAGAAATAATGATGGAAAACTTCCCTAACCTTGTGAAGGAAATGGACATAAAACCTAGGAAGCTCAGAGAATTCCAAAAATCAGGGATCCAAAGAGGCCCACACCAAGACACATCATCATTAAAATGCCAAAGGTTAAATACAAAGAAAGAATATTAAAAGCAGCAAGAGAAAAACAAATAATTACATTTAACAGAAAACCCATAAGACTGGCAGCTGATTTCTCAAAAGAAACTATACAGGACAGAAGGACTTGGCAAAAAATATTTGACTGGATGAAGGCCCAGGATCTACAGCCAAGAATAATTTATCCAGCAAAGCTATCATTTAGAGTTGAAGGACAGATAAAGAGCTTCCCAGACAAAAATAAGCTAAAGGAGTTTCATCACCACCAAGCCAGTATTACAGGAAATGTTGCAGGGACTCCTTTAAGAAGAAAAAACATGTACCAAAAATAGGAATAAAGAATGGCAACAACTATATTCCTATCAATAAGTACCTTAAATGGAAAAGACTTAAGTGCTCCAACCAAAAGATAGAGTGGCTGAAAGGATAAAAATACAAGACCCCTATATATGAAAAGGAAGAGGATAGAAAAAAATATTGCTTTGGTGGACCTAAAAGGTATTTAAGTCAGACAGAGAAAGATAAACACTATATGATTTCACTTATATGCATAATCTAAGGAACAAAAAGAACAAACTAATCAAAAACAGATTCACAAATATAGTGGACAATACAGTGTCGGACAGAGGGGAGGCGGGGTTGGGAGGCTGAGAGAATGGGTTGAAGGGCTAAAGAAGTACAAATTAGGAGCTGACAGATGGTTACAGGGTTGGGGAGCACAGCATAAGGAAATGCAGTTAGCATTAATACACTGGCTAGGTGGAGGGCCAGGGGAGGGAGGGAGCATTTGGGGGGATCGTTTTCAGGACTATATAGACATCTAACCAATGTACTATATACTTGAAACTAAATTAAAAAATAATTTTAAAAATGAGTATATTCTATATACAATAAGTTGTAGCAAAATAGTAACATTGTGGAACATGGCAAATGTAATAAAATCAATATTCAATTGAAAATTTTTGGCACTTGAAATTAATAAATCTTGAAAAACAAATATTTGAACTATAGCTTCAAATATTCCCCTAAAATATACTCAATTACAATAAAAACTCCTTGATGCATGGTATACACATATGTATGAGAAAGGTTAAGAAAAATGTATTATAAAAATATTATGTATGAAAAAAATTTTCCACTTTATAAAGCAAGGTTTAAAAGGCAAAGACTCAGTTTTGTTTATAGCCATATCCCTGGCACCTAGAACAAAATATTTTTAAAACTAATTTAACTAAAGAGGAAAAAGTAATCATTCAGTATACTAAACATAAAAATTAAACTGTATACATTATATGTATTTATTATCTCTCCATCAAAGAGCAATCATATTATATACACCATGCTGAATCTTTATGCAGTATTTAGCTATTTCAAATAAAAAATAGATGTTTTTCACCATTAAGTATAAAACAAATCTATTTTTTTATACTTCATGGCGAAAAACTAAAAACCTTCCCTCTAAGATCAGGAACAAGGCAAGGCTGTCCATTATCATCATTGCTATTCAATATAACATTGGAAGTCCTAGCAAGTGCAATCAGGCAAGAGAAAGATATAAAAGGCACCTAAATAGGAAACGAAGAAGTCGAATTGTCACTATTTGTGGATGACATGATTCTCTATATAGAAAACCCTAAAGACTCCACAAGAACAGTACTGGAAACAATAAGCAAATACAGTAAAGTTTCAGGATACAAAATCAAAGTCAAAAATCCATAGCGTTCCTATACTCTAATAATGAAGTGCCAGAAAAAGAAGTGGAAAAAATAATTCCTTTTGCAATTGCAACAAAAAGAATAAAATACCCAGGAATAAATCTAACGAAACATGTGAAGGACTTATATAATGAAAACTACAAGACCATATTAAGAGAAATCGAAGAAGATAGAAAGAAATGAAAAGGTATTCCACATTCTTGGATTGGAAGAATCAACATAAAACGAACATGTTACCTAAAGCATTATACAGATTTAATGCAATCCCCATCAAAATTCCATCGGCATTTTTTAAAGAAATAGAACAAAAAAAAGTCAGATTTGCATGGAAGCACAAAAGACCCTGAATTGCCAAAGCCATCCTGAGAAAAAAGAACGAGACTGGAGGCATCGATATGCCCGACTTCAAATTATACTACAAAGTGACAGTAATCAAAACGGCATGGTATTGGCAGAAAAACAGACACACGGACCAGCGGAACAGAATCAAGAGTTCAGAAGTAAACCCATATTTATATGGGCAAATAATTTTCGACAAAAACACCAAAAATGTACAGTGGAGAAAGGAAAGACTCTTCAATAAGTGATGCTGGAAAAACTGGAAAGCCAGCTGCAAAAGAATGAAACTAGACTGTTGACTATCATCACACACCGAAATTAACTCAAAATGGATTAAGGACCTGAATATAAGACCTGAAACAATAAAATGCATAGCAGAAAACATAGGAACAAAACTCAAGGACCTTGGACTTAAAGAGGATTTTATAAATTCGACCTCAAAGGCAAAGGAAGTAAAAGCAAAAATAAATGAATGGGACTACATGAAACTAAAAAGCTTCTGCTCACTAAAAGAAACCATCAACAAGGTAAAGAGACAACCATCCGAATGGGAAAATATATTTGCAAGTAACACTTCCAATAAGGGCCTAATATCCAAATATACAAAGAACTCATACGACTCAATAGTAACAAAAAAACAAATGATCCAATCAAAAAATGGGCAGAGGATCTGAACAGACACTTCTCCCTAGAGGACATACAAATAGCCAACAAATATATGAAAAGATGTTCAACATCACTAGTTATTAGGGAAATGCAAATCAAAACCACAATGAGATATCATCTCACACCTGTTAGAATAGCTATTATCAACAGGACACATAACAAATGTTGGAGAGGATGCAGAGAAAAAGGAACCCTCAAATACACTGCTGGTGGGACTGCAAATTGGTACAGCCACTATGGAAAACAGTATGGAGATTCCTCAATAAACTAAGAATTGACCTACCATATGATCCAGCAATTCTTCTACTGGGTATTTACCCCAAAGACTTAAAAGCATATATCCGAAAAGATATTTGCACACCGATGTTCATAGCAGCATTATTCACAGTGGCTAGGACATGGAATCAACTGAAGTGTCCATGTCCAACGATCAATGATTAGCTAAAGAAGCTGTGGTACATATATACAATGGAATATTATTCAGCCATAGGAAGCGATGAAACACTGCCATTTGTGACAACATGGATGGACCTCCAGAAGATCATGCTTAGCGAAATAAGCCAGACAGAAAAAGTTGAAAATCACATGATAACACTTATATGTGAGATATAAACCTAAAAACAACAAATGAACAGGACAAACAAACAGAAAAACAACAAGTGAATAGGACAAACTAACAGAGACTCATGGACAAGGACTATAGACTAGTGGTACCAAAGGGTAGGGGGAAGGGGAAGGTAGATGGGGTATAAGGGGTCAAATATGTGGTGACAGAAAGAAATCTAACTATGTGCGGTGAACACACAGAGCAATATATA
>NW_011888862.1:6734185-6744331 GCF_000151845.1 Pteropus vampyrus
GGAGGAAAAGGAACCCTCATACACTGCTGGTGGGACTGCAAATTGGTACAGCTACTATGGAAAACAGTATGGAGGTTCCTCAATAAACTAAGAATTGACCTACCATATGATTCAGCAATCTCTCTACTGGGTATTTACCCCAAAGACTTTAAAACTCATATCTATAAAGATATTTGCACACCAATATTCATAGCAGCATTATTCACAGTGGCCAGGACATGGAAGCAATCGAAGTGTCCTACAACAGGTGATTGGCTGAAAAAGCTGTGGTACATATATACAATGGAATATTACTCAGCCATAAGAACAGATGAAATACTGCCATTTGTGACAACATGGATAGAACTCAAGATAATCACGCTAAGCGAAATAAGCCAGACAGAAAAAGTTGAAAATCACATGATATCACTTATATGTGAGATATAAACCTAAAAGCAACAAATGAGCAGGACAAACAAACAGAGAGTCATGGACATGGACTATAGACTAGTGGTTACTAGTGGGGTGAGGGAGGAAGTGGGAAGTAGCAGGGGTAAAGGGGATCAAATATAGGGAGGTAGCGGGAGGGTGAAGTAGGTAAAGGGGATCAAATATATGGTAGCTGAAGGAACCTGGACTTTGGGTGGTGAATACACAATAGAATATATAGATGTCAAATGATAATGTACACCTGAAAATTATATGATTGTATTAACTAATGTTATCCCAATAAACTTAATTTTAAAAAAAGTTTGAGGTAGCTTTAAAAATACATACAAGACAAAAAAGATAAATTGGGAAATGAGAGAAAGGGAAAACAAAAATAGATTTGATGATGTAAATTCTAGAAATCTTACTGAGGTGGATAAAAAACTTTAAGAGTATTGAAATTTCAAGTGACTCATGTATTTAAACAGACTGTTTTTCCTTAAAAATCAAAATGAACCACCAAAATTTCGAAATACTTTTAAAATGAAAAATACTAACAGAAATGTTTATGATCATCTTTTTTCCTCTTGATTTTACTTCCAGGACATCAAAGACATTGAAAATAACACAGAATAAAAGATTAGTAATTTTATATGCTTTTAAAAATACTAATTTACCTGTAGACATCACTATTTTAGATGTGCCAGAAAAGGGATCCTTATATCCAGCACCACGGCCTCTGATCAGCGTCTTTATAGAAGCTGTAGAAGTGGAACACATAACAGGAATACATTTTTCCTGTAAACAAACAAACAAGCAAATTAACAAAAAATATATACATTATCCTTTTAAAAATTCCTCAGTAAGGTCTGATTATCAGCAGCAATGGTTCACAAATGATCAGTTGTCAGAAGTCCTCAGGGTTGGAAACTCCTGTGTGTGCGTGTGTGCATGTGTATCACAAACTGCAATACTTTCCGAACTATGCTCCTCAGAGTGAGCAATGATCTGGTCAAGTAGGAGAGGAAGAGATCAAGAAGCTGGGATTCCCAGTGCTACCCCTGCTCCAACTGATACACCTTAGCCAAAATAAAATAGTTCACTCTGTAAAAATTTTTTTATTTTTTGAGGTGTCCTATAAGACAAATTTTTCACACTGCTAAAGAAATGTCTGTAAATCTAATCCAGCAATACATCAAATGGGGGTGAAGGACTTTAACAAGGCAGAGGACGGAGTTTGTCTTTAGAAAGCAGTCACTCATCTGGTTTTTAGGCCATCTACTCTGTATTTCTCCATATAACGTATGATGATTTTGACAAAATTACAACTGGCTTGCATACAAAATCATGCCTATTGTATATGAGAACCAAATGTCTTCTGGTCATTGTTAAATATCACTAGTGTTTATTTTATATCAACTCTTGGCGTTTTCTTGGAGCTACCTTCAAACATAGCGCTCCAATGTCAGAGAAGGGGCTCTTGTGCCTAGAAAAGGTAATAACAGAGAATATTTAAAAAGCAGGGACAAAGGAGGGAAAAAATAGAGGTTAACATTCAATGTTGTTTGATTTTTCTGTGTTTCAATTAATAACTCATTTGTATTCACAGCATTCTAGTAAATCATGTTAATTTTTAAGTATTAAATTATAATTATTGTGTTGATACTTCTTGTTCTTTATTTAAAAAATCTGAATCCTCTGACTTAAGACATACCAAAATAGTATGTTTGCATTAATATGATAAATAAAGGTATATCTATTTGGAAAACGTGTTTCTATACTTCTAGAATCCTTTAAGGGAACAGCTGACAAAGGAAAGAGTCTATTGCAAAAACAACCCTTACTCTAGTTCAAAGACTATCTAACTAAACTATGATGTGGCAATACTGAAACAGGGATACAGGTAACTGCATGAGAATCTTTCTTTTCATGATGAAATAATGAAGCTGGAGAAGATGAAGGTGAATTGAAATGCTTCCCTTGAAACAAAAACTAGTGTAGTATCCAGAAAATTATAGCATCTGTCCCTTGCCCATCCCCACCACCATATAAACAATATTTTCAAAAAGATCTCTTCCAAACTGTCAAATTAACACTGGAATTATTTGAAAATAAAGGAGCTAAGAGAAACTTTTTGGAGTTATCTTCTATTTTCACCATTATACCAACTAATCAAAAAGACTTTCAGCAGCTGAAAAATATGCATTAAACATATGCATCAATGATATCCTTGATAAATTTTAATTTTTTAAATGCATTTAAATATTATTTCCTTTTAAATTTCTTAACTTTTCTTAATTTTATGTAATTTATTTTTAATTTGAAAAAGTTCACCTGCTAATGATTTACATTAGAATAATTTGCTTATTTGTTTTTTTCAATATTTATGATTTTATATTTAGAATATAGTTTTATTGACTTTTGATTTTGTTTATAAATTTTGAACGGTTTTTAAAATTAAAATATCAGTATAAGAAGTATTTTAAAATAAAAATGGTATTGTCATTTTATTCTATACTGCTAACAGCTGAAATAAAACAGAAATGCATTTCTATTGTTATCAAATGGCTGAACTCAAAAATGTTCAAGGTAATACTACTGAAATTTAATTCAGTTTTAATAGATCCAATAAGACTCTATGTCTTTTTATTTCGAGTGTACCTCTTGTAGACAGGATATATTTTGCTCTTTTTAAAAATTCATCTGGATAAGCTTTTAATTGGAGAGTTTAGTCTACTAACTTTTAAAGTAATTATTAATATGTTTGAGTCTGGGTCTGCTGTTTTCTATTTGCCTCCTCTGTTTTGTTCCTCTGTTCCTCCTTTCCCGTCTTTTCATTCCCCGATTACTCAAATATGCCTTAGAATTCCATTTTAATTTTCCCATTGGCTTTTTAGCTATATTCCTTTGCATTTGTGTTTTTACAATATGCCCTGGGGATTACAATGTACAATCCGCATAAAGTTAATTAATTACTGTACTACTTCATGTAAAATGCTGAAATCTTGCAGTGATACAAATCCATGTCCCCCAATCCAAGACTTTATACTAAAATTGCTTTATGTATATCTGTGTATGTTATAAACCCCACAAGACTATATTATACTTATTGTTTTAAACAGTCACATTATCATAAAGAAATTAAGAAAGAAAAAAGTCAAAAAGAAAATCACTTGCATTTACCTAGAGATAAACTTCCTTCAGCATTTCTTATAGTACTTATCTGCTACAGATGAATTCTCTTAGTCTGCTTTTATCTGAAAAATTTCTTTAGTTTATCTTCACTCTTGAAGGTTATTTTTGCTAGAGAAAGGACTTTGTTTAACACTCCTCCTCCTGTGTGTACTCCCCACCACCAGAGCCTGTCTGCTTCCATTCACTCTCCAGTATCTTCAGGTAGTTGCTTTTTCTATTATTTCCAGGTTTTAGAATTGTTTTCTTTGAGGGAGTCAGTTAAGAAGGATGTGATTCTAGCATCACTGAATTTATCACATTGATTCACTTGCCTCCCCCCAGTTTGAGATATAATTTATGTACAGTAAAACTCATTTCTAAAGTATACTATTTAAAGTTTAAAATAAACTGGCCTGAACATAAATATACCCATGCAGTACTTTCAATGTAGTTCTGAAGAGGTCGAAAACTATACAAAAGTTTTAAGTTTACCCAAGAAAAGAATACCGACCTCAATAGCTATGTAGGCCTTAAAGAGCCTTATATACTCGTTACATTCTGAAAAGGCCTCATCATACTCTTAGCAAATCTTAAACTTTATGTTATAAGGCATCACAGATACTTATAATACAAATTAGTAGGAGATGAACTAACCTTTCTTCCTGCAGTTGGGCCTTTCTTCCTTGATGCGGGAGTTTTAGCTGAAGCTCCCTTCTTGGCTGATTTAGCACGACCTGATTTCTTTGTTGGTAATACTACAGCAGTTTTCTGTGATGTCTGCATTGACTCCTGGCTTGCTTTGGAAGAGGAAGACTGTGTTTTTGCTGTATTCTTTGTAACGGAAACTGAAGGAAAAAAACAAAATACAAAAATAAAATTGAAGTAAATGACATAATTAAGGTGTTATATTAATTATTAAAAATGTATCTCAAAATACATTTAACTCATTCTTTAAAAACATTCCAAAAGTTATTCACTAAAAACCACTTAAAATAAAACTATCATTTAAAATGAAGTTTTAGGTTATTTAAGATTTCTGATTATCAGGAAATAATCTAATTCTCTAGAAAAAAAATAAAGAGGCTTTTATAAGAGGAGCCAGTAACTTCAAACTCAGCTCAGTGAAAATTTCTAGCAATTTACCTTTTGTCTGCTTCTCATATTTTTAGTCCTTAGAACAGAAAAGTTTTTCTTTCAGAAAATACTATCCAATTAAGTCATATACAGGAATCATTTTGCTCATCAATTTAGAAAAACATAAAGCATGAACCAACAGCTCCTGCTTCAATTTTCAGAGGCCAGGGTAATCTCCTGCACTTGATTTTTAATGGCTAAGGCACACTATGTTCTTATATGTATGTCTAATAACAAAGCTTCATATACTACGATATGGACTCTACATTAATGTTATCATGAGAGGACCAATATCACGCCCAAGTGACTGGTATCTACTAGTTACTTGGTAGTCCGATCCAGACACTTTGAATATTTCAAATGACGGTTATCTGCCAGGTTACTTTAGTTTATGTTCATAGTTAAACAGAGATATTTTTAGTATTAATCCCTTAAAATTTAATTACAAAAAATACATTTTAATACTAATGTCAAATAAATATTCTTTACAGGAAGAGCTGTATAACTAATACACTTATACATCTATGCAAAAATCAACTACTTTTATTTTGAGGACTTAATTTTACAACTGGAAACCAAACTACTTCTTTGCTCCTCTCATACTCCTCTCAAGACTGTGTAAATCTGACCTTCAACAGAAAATACATCATCCCTGCAGCCTTTTTATCTACCTGCTATCACCTACCATGCCAAGAGGAGGGAACGGCCTTCTTTCAGCTGCCAGGGCAAATGCAGAACCACCATCATCACTTTCCCCTCTTACTGACACTAATTCCCTCCTTACACACCAGTCTCTTCTTACCTCTTCGCCATCATCTCTCATTCTCTTTGCTCACTTCCACTTTCTTCAATAACTCCAGTAACCTCATTCACATTATTTCTTCTTACACAGTCTCCCTGTCATCATCTTTAGGAATTTGACCACTGTACTTCTGATACTTCATCATCCTGACTGACCTCATCATTGATTTCAGCTCCTCATTAAAATGGTTATACTTAGCATAATTTCTGGAACTCTTCTATCTCCAGGATAACCAACCATGCCCCCTTTCTCTACCTCTGACTTCTTTACCTGTCATCCTTGCTTTATATCAAATGACCATGCTTTTTATTCTCATTATGAAATCTAGCTACAAGCCCTCTCCATTTCAATTCAATCTATTAGCTTTCTTCTGGCTTTACTTTACTATCAACCTGCACCCAACTGGTCCACCTTCACCAACACCCCTCTAATGAGTCTTATTTTATCACCCCTTGATCTTTGATCATATCCAGCATGTCAGCTCTCACCTCTAAATCACACTTGCATTTGTTTTCTCTGCTCCTGAGCTATATAGAACAAGGATCAGCAATCTCTTTATGTAAGAGGCCAGACAGTAAATATTTCAGGCTTCAAAAGCCACATATGGTCTCTGTCACATATTGTTTGCTTGTCTTTTTAAACTCTTTATGAATATAAAAACCATTCTTAGCTCACAGGCTACATGGGCTAGATGTGGCGCTTGGGATGTAGTTTGCCAGCTCCTGCTATAGAACATTAGGATATTATTGACCACTATAAAATCCACCTTACCTTCAATTGGATTGTCACTGCTACAGCTAACTGATTTCCAAGTATGCTTCCATCTCCCTCTCACCTTATTCCATTTAGCAAATGATCTAACTCTCTAACTGTATGAGAAGATTAAAGGCTATCTTTCCAGAGTGACCATAATCATTCCATTTCTCCACCTTAAAACAGTTTTATTTTCATTTATTCTCATCTCTTCCTCTTGTATCAAATGAAGAGTTTTAGCTCTACTCTTCTAAGTCCAATCCCATTTTACTTATGTCCTAATAACTATCTTCTATGGTTCCTCTGAGACATTATGGTTTCAATTATCTCCTCTTTTCATGATATTTAATCACTTGATCTTCAACTCCTTGCTCTCTTATAACCCTCACACATCCCTTATTTTGAAGTTCTATCCCCTAGTTTCTGGTATATTTTCAAGCCTCCTTCTACTTACTACCAAAATACCAAGAATCACCTATACCTGATACTTCAATTTCCTTATTATTCTGTGTTTCCTGAGCCCCCTGCAATAACCATTTCTTCTCCAAAACATATTTTTAAAAAATTATTTCTAAGGTCACTAATGACCCCTTCCTAGTTACTAAATCCAAATAAATCTTCATTCTCTTGACCAAGCTCTTTAACTCCAGAGTTGTGGTCCCTACCTCTGAATACATGACATGAAGAAAAGAAGAGACTCGGCTCTGGGTCTGAGTTTAAATTCTTGAGCCAGGTTGGTTTAAGACAGAACCTAGGAGTATAGAAGGTCCTTAAAAAATATTTACTAAATTAATGAAAAATATTTTCAACTTGCAAGTCAATGTTATACCTACAAAATGAGTACAGGGGGAAAAAATGGCGTAGATGACAGAGGCTCTGTTCATCTCTCTGGCGACCAAATCAAAGTTGTGACGGAAACAAGGAGCAGCAGCAAGGAAAAATCGCCTGGAATCTAGAGTAACAAGCCATACAACTACGGAGAAATCCAAGAAAATATGCTGCAACAGCAGACGGTAGGACAGGGCAAGGACATGGGGTTGCCCGGCTTCCAGCAGCAGAGTGAGATGGAGGCTGCGGCAGCGGCAGACGCCTCTTAAAGGGGCCGCAACCGTGAGCGGATTTTCGCGGTGAGGGACCTGCTTGCTCTGAGCACCAGTGCCGATTCCGCTGCACCCAGGGGCACCAGGGACTTACAGGGAGATATTGTCGGAGTGAGAGCCAAGGTGAGATTTTCTGGGTACAGAAGTGCCGGCGGTATCCATTGTTCCCTGTTGAGCCCTACCCGACTACCAGTGCGCGGGACCAGCGCCGCCATAGCCTTGACGTCATCAAACTGGATAACAGAAGTCGCTCCACCCAGAGGATCCCCTGAAACCCCACCTCCCCCAACTCGTGGCTCCACCCAAGCCACATCCAGGTGTATCCTCAGCGAGTCAGGTGCTCCTTGCTGAGACTCACATTGGTGGAGGCAGCTGGCCTCGGTTTCTGGCGTGGCCTTTTGAGGCAACTATAAGCACAGCATCTGTGGATTGCTTGCTGAATCTTAACAGGTGGCCCTAGAGGGGCAGAGGCTTGGGCTAAATTTGACTTGCAGCTGAACCCCTCTCAGGACTGTGCCACTGGCCACCTACTTCACAAATCCACACTAATAAGACTGGGAGACTTAGGAGCTTTGCTTAGTACATAGAAACAGACACAGAAAGGCAGCCAAAATGGGAAGACAAAGAAGCAGAAAACATACGACAGAACAGAACACAGATCCAAATATAATGGAGTCAAGTAATCTAACAGATGCAGAGTTCAAAACATTGGTTATAAAGATGCTCAATGGACTTTTGGTTAAATTCAATGAGAACTTCAACAAAGAGATAAAAAACAAAAATGGAAATGGAAATTACAAAAGGGAACCAGTATGAAATGAAGAACACATTATCTGAGATGAGAAGTATATTAAATGGAATAAACAAAGAAATAAACAAAGTGGATAAGGAAGAGGGTCAAATGCCCTATTTGAGGACAGGAAAGCCAATCAGAACACTCAATCAGAATGGCAAGAAAAAAGATGCCAAGACTATAAAAATAATTTAAGAAGGATATGGGACACTATTAAGGGTCCAAATATGCGTCTGATTGGCATATCTGAAGAAAATCAAGATGTTGAACAGCTGTTTGAAGAAATAATGATGGAAAACTTCCCTAACCTTGTGAAGGAAATGGACATAAAACCTAGGAAGCTCAGAGAATTCCAAAAATCAGGGATCCAAAGAGGCCCACA
Source organism: Pteropus vampyrus (assembly GCF_000151845.1). Lineage (NCBI taxonomy): Eukaryota > Metazoa > Chordata > Mammalia > Chiroptera > Pteropodidae > Pteropus > Pteropus vampyrus. The sequence continues at coordinate 6,742,732 of NW_011888862.1, forward strand.
CCAAGACACATCATCATTAAAATGCCAAAGGTTAAATACAAAGAAAGAATATTAAAAGCAGCAAGAGAAAAACAAATAATTACATTTAACAGAAAACCCATAAGACTGGCAGCTGATTTCTCAAAAGAAACTATACAGGACAGAAGGACTTGGCAAAAAATATTTGACTGGATGAAGGCCCAGGATCTACAGCCAAGAATAATTTATCCAGCAAAGCTATCATTTAGAGTTGAAGGACAGATAAAGAGCTTCCCAGACAAAAATAAGCTAAAGGAGTTTCATCACCACCAAGCCAGTATTACAGGAAATGTTGCAGGGACTCCTTTAAGAAGAAAAAACATGTACCAAAAATAGGAATAAAGAATGGCAACAACTATATTCCTATCAATAAGTACCTTAAATGGAAAAGACTTAAGTGCTCCAACCAAAAGATAGAGTGGCTGAAAGGATAAAAATACAAGACCCCTATATATGAAAAGGAAGAGGATAGAAAAAAATATTGCTTTGGTGGACCTAAAAGGTATTTAAGTCAGACAGAGAAAGATAAACACTATATGATTTCACTTATATGCATAATCTAAGGAACAAAAAGAACAAACTAATCAAAAACAGATTCACAAATATAGTGGACAATACAGTGTCGGACAGAGGGGAGGCGGGGTTGGGAGGCTGAGAGAATGGGTTGAAGGGCTAAAGAAGTACAAATTAGGAGCTGACAGATGGTTACAGGGTTGGGGAGCACAGCATAAGGAAATGCAGTTAGCATTAATACACTGGCTAGGTGGAGGGCCAGGGGAGGGAGGGAGCATTTGGGGGGATCGTTTTCAGGACTATATAGACATCTAACCAATGTACTATATACTTGAAACTAAATTAAAAAATAATTTTAAAAATGAGTATATTCTATATACAATAAGTTGTAGCAAAATAGTAACATTGTGGAACATGGCAAATGTAATAAAATCAATATTCAATTGAAAATTTTTGGCACTTGAAATTAATAAATCTTGAAAAACAAATATTTGAACTATAGCTTCAAATATTCCCCTAAAATATACTCAATTACAATAAAAACTCCTTGATGCATGGTATACACATATGTATGAGAAAGGTTAAGAAAAATGTATTATAAAAATATTATGTATGAAAAAAATTTTCCACTTTATAAAGCAAGGTTTAAAAGGCAAAGACTCAGTTTTGTTTATAGCCATATCCCTGGCACCTAGAACAAAATATTTTTAAAACTAATTTAACTAAAGAGGAAAAAGTAATCATTCAGTATACTAAACATAAAAATTAAACTGTATACATTATATGTATTTATTATCTCTCCATCAAAGAGCAATCATATTATATACACCATGCTGAATCTTTATGCAGTATTTAGCTATTTCAAATAAAAAATAGATGTTTTTCACCATTAAGTATAAAACAAATCTATTTTTTTATACTTCATGGCGAAAAACTAAAAACCTTCCCTCTAAGATCAGGAACAAGGCAAGGCTGTCCATTATCATCATTGCTATTCAATATAACATTGGAAGTCCTAGCAAGTGCAATCAGGCAAGAGAAAGATATAAAAGGCACCTAAATAGGAAAC
>NW_011888862.1:6746576-6788750 GCF_000151845.1 Pteropus vampyrus
CTTACCATTGAATTGTATACCTGAAACTTACTGGATTTCGTTAACCAACGTCACCATTAAAAAAATTAATGAAAAAATTTAAAAAAATAGATTGGTTTAAATGACAAGGTTAAACTATATATAGCACTAAAACCATATCTTCATAGTGGTTTACAAAGTGAATAGAACCTTTTTTTAAAAAGTATGTGAAATATATAGAATATGCTAATCACCTTTAATAAAGTTTTTGTGTGAATATCTAACAAAATTTATCTGGTTCTTCAGCTTATCTTCAGATAGAATAGACAATGTTCAGGTAAGAAAACTGACCAGGAGGTGAGAAGTTATAGAATTTTAGAAGTGTAAAATAAATTAATAAATCTTGAAAAACAATCAGAAAGTTGGAAATAAAGTCAGGATGAGGCCTGGAAGCCAGTAACAGGGTGAACTGAAGAAAGGAGACAGATGCCAATATTTATTGGCCACCTATTACATGTCAGGCACTTCAATATTCATTATCCCATGTAATCCTCCCAAATGTCCCATGAGGTAGGTATTGTTTCCCCACTTTATACATGGCACTGTGTATCTTAGGCTCTGTCAGGCTAGGTAACATAGCCAAGATCACCCATTTGGCTAAGAGAGTTTTGTCTCTTAAGTACATGCTTTTCTAATATGCTACCTTGCTCCCTGTACTCTAACAAATAGTTGTATAATTTAATAGTGAGGTATTAAACTCACTCCTCTAAGTCAAAGTGCATGTGTTTTGTTTTGTTTTTTTTTAAAAAAGGCCCAAGAGACAACCCTGTGAACTCCTATGTGATTATTTCACTAGGTAATCAATAGGTGCTCTCTGACAGAGGGAGTTTTTGTTTGTTTGTTTGTTTGTTTGTTTGTTTGTTTTAAACAGATGTGAAGGTATACTTATATGGAGAAAACGTTACACACAGATGAAAACATGCTGGTAAAACTTTTCATGTCTGGGGATTTAACCTTATTTAATATTTATTTCCAAATAGTACTATCATTAAATATACATGTCTGCTGACATATGAAGATGCTTTACTACTGAAAGGTAGTGTCTACCTTCTCTGAACTGTGAAAACAGTAGCACATACAATTACCACAGAAAAGGAAATACACTTAGAAATGAACAGCAGCCCCTTATTTCCAGTTATTGTTACAGAAGTGCTCATTTAGTTTACACATGGCTAACTTGAATAGGAACTAAAATGGATGATATAAATTAATATGCATCTTGCTTTTTATTTAAAAAGGGTTAATAGAGGTATGGTTCCTTACTGTTCTCCATATTTTCCATCTACCATTTACTTAATAATACCTAGAGTGCTTTCTTTTTTACCAGTCTAAGCAATTTAGGAAATTCAGAATAAATAAATATGATCCCAGTCATATAGTTCATATTTCATGTGTATTTGTATATATATATAATTCCTAACTCCTTAAGTAGATAGATATATAATTTCCTCAAATAGATTGAATGCTATATATGCAACCATATGATGACAAGCAACAAGGGCAGAAATTACTACAGAAACAGATACCCTGAATTTGAGGCTAGAAATAAACAAAATCAAAGCTTGAATAGCCCAAATCAGAAAAGCAAGAATGGTTTGGAGAAACCAAAACTGAGTAATAAAGAAAAAATCTGTCATTGTAAACATTTGACTTTGGAACCCTTTTCAGATTTAGAAATTCTTTATAAATTATTTTCCTTATTCTTAAAACTGCATGTTCAATGAAATTATCATTTATACTAAGGATCTTTCATATGGATAACTGTAAAGCCAAAGAAAGAATATAAACATCAGTTTTTAAAAACATGGGAGATAGAGAGAGCTACACCTAAACTATCCAACTTTGAGGCCTCGTATTCACAGAAACTCAGTAGCGGTGCCCAATGCCTCTACCTGGAACTTTGGACTCAGAAAAAAAGAGCAAAGGGATGTGGTAGAGTCAGGTGTAAACCCCCTGGGCTTCTTTCACTCCTGCTGCCATCCCATGCCATGGCACTAACTTCCTTGAATGGAGTCTTCAGACACTGCCCATTTCTTCTCTCTCCTCTCTCAGAGGAGCCATGTTAGAAGTCCGACCTTGCTTCCTTCCATCTGAGAAGCCCAGTCTTGCTTCAGGAATTAAACCTTCATAACAGCCAGAATTTGCTTTTCCTCTGACACTAGCCTTTTGAATACCTAAGGACTGTTATTGTCACATAAGAGTGACTTCACCTTTCCATAAGCATACTGAGTCTTTTAAATGCATGTTTATTTCCTAATTTTCAGCAATAAAAAAATCCTTTTAGAAAACCTCAAATAAGCTAAGAAAAACTCTTGAAGGAAACCACAAGGGGTAGTTACTAGTGGAAAGGGGAACAAGGAAGCATGTTTCTGACACTTATCATAGTGGGCATCTGGAAGCCAGGAGCCAACTGAGGACTGAATTTTCTCAGCAGAGGCAGGGTAGAGATGAGATGGACATGGGTCTCTGGTATCGAATGCCCTTTACATCTGCTTCTTACTATCTAGTGAAAGGACACTGGTTCCAGATTAGGTTCAAATTCATATTTTCTACATAATAGCTATAAAATCCTTGGCAAACTATTTAAATTCTGCATGTGGCACATGAAATACATTCAATAAATGTCAGCTGTTACTACCAGCAGCATCACCTCCACCAGGAACCCTGTTTCTATTCTCACTCTCCCTTCTCAGGCCCCAAAGGTGCTTCTTGCCCTCTTCCATCAATGGACTGGATATTGGGGAAACCTTGTTGCCAATGCTTAACAAATGATGAAAAAAGTTTCCTCAAAGAAGTAACTCCTATTTATTTATATTTTTTCTAGCTAAGACCTTTGCTCTTTCTGCTCCTTCCAAACTTCTTGAAAGACTAGCCCATGTTCACTATTATTGCCATTTTCTCATTTTTCAACTCTGCAATTATACTCCCAGACACCTCTTTTTAGGGAACCTCTGGGTACTAAGGTCACCCACAACCTCCTAACAGCATTGATGATGGATGCTTCTTCCTGATCTTATTTGACTGCCAGCATTATATACTTCGATGTCTTCTTTTGAAAATTCTTTCTTGGGTCTCACACAGCCACTCCCTCATGGTTCTCTGCCTATCTCTGTCACATTTCTTGTGGTGTTCCCCAAGATTAGCCACCTTGTCCCTATCTCCACCTCAGTTTTGAGTACTTCAGTTCACCCCCTAATTTCAGCTATTGCTTACATATGATTCCCAAATTGCCTGCTCTCATGTTCTCTTGCTCACAAGCATTCATGTGTCCTGTCTTTCCGCTAGCATAAGCCCATCTCAAATTCCAAAGCTGTGTTTTCAATAGCCAACTACATAATCTAAATAGGCATCTCAAACTTAATACGTCCAAAAGCAGAATTCACGGTACTTATCCTATATGCTGTATCTTGATGAATGACATTATCTTTTTTCACCCAATCATCAGAAGTCAGAAATCTTGAAGTCATCTTTGTACTCTTCCTCCCTCCACATGTCTAACTAAGCCTACTTCCTAAGGCTTTCCCAGTTGTGCTCTTCTTTATGCCTGTCAATGACTTGGTTTGGGACCTCATGACTTCTCACATAAGCTACAACATGAGCCTCTTAATTAGCATTCCTCGCTGCCCTTTCTGATCCATACTCTATAGTCCATAAGCACAATCTCTCTAAAATACAAACTGTATGTCACTTTTCCACTTAAAAATCTTTAGTGATGCCACATTACCCACCTGAACTCCTTGGCCTGGTGTCCAAGGCCCTCTGCATAGCTTTATGGCCTTATCTCCTTTCTTGCCCAACTATCATTATAGATTCAGCCATAATCATCTGCTTCAGTTCTCCAAACATTCTGACCCTTATTGCCTTTGTAGAGGCTGATCCAAGAAAGGCCTTCCCTCCCTTGTCAACACTACTAAACTAAACTACTATACATTATTTGAAACTCTGTAAAATTCTAGCACTAAGTTCCCAGGCAAACCATAGGACCTTGGCCAAATATACCCTTAAGGAAAAAAAATGCATCAAATATTAGGGAGTACTTTCTGATAATCTTTCTTTACTCCTTAAATTTTGTGTGGATTTTCTCTAATTCAAATATTTACATTCAGAACACTTTTTATACCTATTAATCACTAGAATAACAGAATTAAGAATACTTAAGTAATGGGACCGAACCAATACAATTCTGTGTATACAGAACACAACATATGCTTTTGAAGATGTCCTCAGTTGGTCTCAATGACTACTGGTAATTAATTTTTCTGATTTTTTAAAGTACCTTAAGGCTTACATACCAAAATATTAACAGTGATGATATCCAGATAATCACCGTTACAGAATATAAGCAATTTTTAGATTTTACTCTTAACACTTATCCTTGTTCTATAAATGTCCTACAAAAAAATCCAAATTTTTATTAAAAATATAAATGCCCCAACAAAGATAAACAACCTAGCCACTTTTCTGAAGAACAGAACCAGCTATTCTAAATATTTAGATGTCTCTAAAGAAAACAATTATTTAAGAGTAGATACCCTCAAGTACCACAGGGGGGCAGAAATCTTTCAGAGAAGTTGACTCAGCAGAATATACTCAAACACATCTCTATGGCCCAAGCAGTTGACTAACAGAGACACATGGTATTTACTTCCATCTACAGTAGCAGAGGCACTGTCTGTCCTGGTCAGACACTCCCCATACTTTAATCCTGACTCCCACAGGTCTCTGCTTAAAGACTTCTCTACAATACTGCTTTTTCACTCTTTCCTACTGTGCCCAAAACATGCATAAAAGTTCTTTTCAAGCATCTCCCTTTCATTTAAAATGGTTTATTTGTTTTACAACTAATCACTACAAGAAAAGGGATGGTAAACGCTGGAGAACTTACAAAGGAAAACAAGATCTATAAGATCTCTAATTTTTAGTAGTAGCTGTCTCGGTTTTTATGCATATTTTAACCCCCTTTTGGGAACTTGCACTGTTACTAACCTGAGGGCTCTGCCCAGTTCCCTGATCATTTACCAAGCCGAGATGGTTTGGCTGGCATGGTTGGGGTCCAATAGTATGAACAAACTCAGCTCTGTTGCCTTAGCTCTTACATTGTCCTTCTTGAGTCTCCTTGATGACCCACATAGGTTTCCTTCTCAATATCAAGAACCACAGTTTCACAGTATTAAAAATGCCTTAAACATATAATAAAAGGTAACTCCCAAACAGAAAAAAATAAATCATTCACTCAGAAAAGTAAATGGAGTCTGACAGAAAATCCCCATTTGGGAAGTGGTACTATGTCTTTTCCAGCAGCTTTAAAAAATTATGTCTGGACAACTAACCCAAAACCAAATATACTAAAAGGATCTGTATCTTTGATCCACTCCCCTCTGCCCCATTTCAAAACAGGGCTTAGAGATCTAAGATAAACATATTAAAGAGGAGAGAAGAAACTCTTCATACACCTCATAAAACACACGTTAATTTGCACAGAATGTCTATCTTAAGGTTACTGAAAACTTGTAAAAATGTTACGGGGAAAAATTTCCCAAACACAGTTGCAAAGTTAAAGGATACCTCTCTAATTTAAACCAAATACAAAAGTCCAGTAAAAATTGTTTATCGCTGTACCTAAATGACAGTGCCTTTTTTTCTGTGCATGCATGCTAAATTAAAATAAGAAAATCTAATTTAGTAGAATCGACATGGTTTTCCTACCCTGTTATATAATCATATCTCATAAGTACTCAGCCTAGAAAGGAAATCATAAAAATGCAAAAACAAGCTAGAAATCACAATTAGAATTTAGAAGGGCTTTAATTTAAGAGTGTTGTTTTTAAAATACATTTGTTTTCTACTTGCTGATCACAGATGCTTTGTACAAAATTCCCTTCAGTTTCATGGAGGTGCTTCCCATGAAGATCTTTTTTTTTTTTCCACAATCCCTACTCACAACAGCCCACTTCAAAAGAACTAAGATTTTGGTCACAATATTATTAAAGAAGATGACCACTGCCAAAATTTTTAATATTTCCAGAAGAAAGTTCACATGAAAAGAAGCAACTTCAGTTGTTTCAGGTCAAGTCATAATTCATCTAACGATACTGAGCTTTTAAAAGCCATTCAATTTTTAAACCACAGCATTTTTTCTTATTGAATGACTTCTGTGCAGTGACTTCCATTATGCTGTTTAAAAAATTCATAGCAGTCACCGCTATAATTTCCACAAAATATATTAAGTGTATTGACACAATATTTATTTAGTAAAATGTTATACACAGTTCTGTATCAAAAAATACTTTTAATAAGCTTCATGTAATACCAGCGAAAATTATGTTATATTTCTCAAAGCTATAGAAAAAACTTTGGCAACACTTTTCATTACAAACTGGAGATTGAAATGATCAAGTTTAACTTACAATAGAGTTGTTCCTTTTTTATTTTAGACCATTTTTACAGTAGAAATAACCGAAGACTGACCTCTCCCTGGTATCATAAAACAATTTTTAGAAGTCACTAATCAAATAATAGTGCCAACAATTTCAGTAAGTAATATTTAGAACAAAACAGGATTTTTGAGATAACAGAAATGACTGGGATGTTTAGAATACAAAAGCTAACAAAGCAGACAATGAACTTCTTTAACCATACTTCAACTATAATATAAAGAAACTTGTGGGGTAATTCCTACCTTTGGAAATACTCCTGAGAAACAAGTTGTTGCTGCATTTACCATTAAGGTGATTTAGGCTCCACTCGATATAGCCTTTCTCCTTTACCAGGAATAATACTGCCTTTCTGAAGAAAGCGCGCAACAACAAAGCCCATGTTGCCCAAGCAAGCCTGAATTTCTAGCAAATGGGGATGAAGCTATTTGCATTTGTTGGTTTAAGGGGGTGGGGATAGGAGGAGGGGACTAAGAGGGCTGCTAAAGTAATTCGCATATTGTCTGTGGGCTGTATAGACCGTGATCATCAGTCACCTGTTCAAACTTCCTTCACTCCTGCCTTCAGAGAAGAACCAAAGGTTACCCTGGGTCAGAGACTCTGGAAAGAAATGACAAGACATGCAAAATCTAACAGCCAACGCATTGCGTATGTAGACAAAGTTATCCCCACTGGACCACATGTCCTAAAACCAAGACACTTTAATAGTCTCAGGAGAACTTGTTAAAATATATCATAGAACAGAAATAAGAAAGAGGCTCCAGGCTCTGCATGTTATCACTCCAGTATTTAGCTGAAATACCTAAAACAAAGAAAGGACATTTTTGTTTGGTTTTTAAGATACTTCTTTGCATCATAATAGCTGTCTCATTTGCACAAGCAAAACATTTGTTTCATGCTGTTCATATGAATAAGAAAATATCAGCTGTTTTAAATTTCATGGCTCCTTAGTGAATAATTTGGGTTGATAGCATTTCTAACTGTTTCATTTATACCAAACGAGAAGAGTACTAAATATGTTAGGTATAGTAGTCTGCATTTTATTATAAGCTACATTAAGGGCAAAAAATCTGAATGAATACTTGAGTGTTTACTGAGAAGCTTTCTGATAAGAGTGACACCTTGAACTTTTTACAGCCTTAATTATATGTACCTCTGTTACTTTGGCCCTACTATAACACAGAGAAAAATGCTGCTTCATGTGGTTTTTACTGAACATATACAGTCATAAAAAAAGGGGAAAAGTTGGTAAAGATATGTCCTAAAACTATAAAATCTTAACTTTAAAATTTAGAGAGAAGTAACACACAAGTTATAGAAACCATACACTCCTCTGCACGCATCTGAACAAAGAGAAAAAAGAAGCCATAATTTCTGGTTTTGTTTTCTTAAAAAATGAGAATGAGGTGGGGATGGGGAGTAGAGCTACTACTTGTTTGCTCAATAGAAGCTTTGAAATATTTCTCAAAAGACTGACTTTGAAACAGTTCAAAAGGAAAATGTTATATAGGAAGGGCTTTACAAAATAAGGCTATTATTTAAATTGATTAATTTTTTTTTAAAAAGATCAAAAGTTTAGATTTTAAAACGCACTCCCTTAAAACTTTAAGAAAAAATAGACCACACACACACACACACACACATGCACACGCATGTGTGCATGTGCATGCATAACAAAATAAAGCAGTATTCAAAGAAGCCAATAGTGTCCAAGATAATTACATTTAAAATCCACTTAAACTTTTTACTTTAATCCTAAGAAGAAAGTTCCTATTCATGTAATTTACGTCTAAATTAGCAACAAAGAAAATTTAATATGCCAGCTCTATCAAATATTCATTATCAGAAATGTTTTACAAAGTTGTGAAGAAAATGCCGTTACCATTGAGTTCTACTTGTAATTTAAAGCTGTTTCTGTGAGACATGAAGTGGGGGCGGGATTTTATGAAGGATTTTATCAAGAAAAGAGTTAAGATGGTCACTGACAGCTTAAGGTGTCACTAAACAGGAATGCTTGGCTACACCTTCCTGATTCTAGGTTTCCCCTCCTCCACAGTTCCTTCTGGACCAGAAGAATTCCTCTAAACCCTTGGGATTCTGCAACTTTATACTCAAAACATCTGGAAGTTGCTTCCCTCCTTCCTGATCTGTATGGTCACAAATGCTTAAAGAATTAGGCTACAAGATGACAGACACTTCACACCAGTGTGGGTGATTAATTTACAATCAATGATGCATAAATCCAAAGCTAAGTTAAATAAAACCAGTAAGTTCAAAGTTTAATTTATATAGTTAACTTTAAAAGTATTTAAGTACCTTTAAAGCCAGGCATAATGGCTTACAATGTAGCAATTTATTAAAAAAAATTTTTGAATACTATATAATACTAGAATAAAATTAATACTGTGGTAAACTTTTAAAAAGAATCCTCTACTTCTGAATCTCTCCAATTGCTCAAAAGACAAGAAAACCTCTACATTTATTGTGTTCATAAATAAAATTACAAGAACAAAATAGTTAACCTATTTGTTTATAAAATGCCCAAATAAAGACAGGAAAAAGAAAAGATTTTTAAAAAATTACACATAGCCTTTAAAATAATGGTAGTCCCAGTTCTAATTCTAAGTTGCTGGATTCTAAGTCTTGATCCTTCATGTATGAAATATTTGGACTTCAATGGAATGACTGGCTATAAATTCCTGTAACTATATATGCTGGAGACAAAAGAAGGGCAATAATGAGAGGAAACCAATAACTTATAGGGCATTCCTAAATATCTATTATTTTTTTTAGAGAGAACTAAATAAGATATAAGATACAAAGGCGGGGAAGGGGACAAGTTGAAACAGAAAACAGCAAGATCAAATAAATTCTTCAGGAAGAAAATCTGCAATGGACCTGGTTTCATTTTACTTGACTCGGTCTTGTTTAAGTTACCAAGGACACAGCAGCACATACTTCTTTCCTCTTTCTCACCAGACACCCTGTACAGGTCTCCAAAATATATCTGATGAGCTGTGACAGCACCAACCAAAAGCAAAGTGCTTTGAAAGATTGAGTCATAACAAAAACCAAGACAGGAAAACCTAAATAAACAAGAGAAAAACCACACAGCTTGTTGAATTTTCTATTCAAGGTACGTTTCCCAGTGGGTTTTTCTACCAATGATAAGCCTGATAAAAACTTAGCTGTTTCTGATTATAGAAGTGTTAACACAGGGAAAAATTTTTTGTTAGAAAAAGTTTTAAAGTAAATTAAATTTATTACTATTCTTGAACGGAAAACCAGTAAAGCTTAAATAAGTGGTTTTTTAATGTACAGTCAAATCAAGTAGCATTCATGGATGCCTCACTACTTTTCTTAAAGAAATTATAATAGTGAATTATCTTTAGTCATTAATTATTTGAAACAGTTTTAGGTGATATACCCCCCGCCCAAATGTTGAAAAACAATTACATAAAGGTTGAAAAAACAAATATTTCCAAATGTTTAAGAAATATTCAAAATTAATGAAAACAACTGATTTTTTTTAAATTTATGAAGTTCAACTAATTTAATATATTTGTGCCTTTTAAAATTAACTCTAAGGCCCTTAAATTACTTAATATCAAGTCGATAAATTTAATATTTCAGTTTTTTAATGACCCTAAATAACACTAAAAAGCAAATGACTGAGAAAAATTTTTCTACTTTTCTAAGAAAGCACTCAAATCAATAAGGAAAGGAACACTGTAAGAAAAGAAGTGGGAAAGGTAGGTAGCAAGAAAACTATAAAGGAATATTAATGGCCAAAATATATGGAAAGAAAAAGATTCAACCTTACTAGTTATCTAAAAAACGAAATGTTTAAAATAACATTTTAAATTAGCAAAAGTAACAAGATAATGCCCAAAGTTAACCGGAGAAGGAAAAAAACACTTCCATCGACCCTTGTGTGGAGTGGAAATGGATATATATACTTTTCTGAAAGACAAGTTGTCAGCCTTAGAAACATACCCACTGATTTAGCAAATTTATCCTATGGAAATAATTAGAGGAGTATACAAATATATATTTATCACATCAGCTACTTTAATAATATGAATCTAGAAACATTCCAAATGTCAAACAAAATAGAAGTTTGGTTAAATAAATTATGGTATAGCCATATCATAGAATACATATAGAAATAAAATTTAATATAGGGATATATTTTACATAGGAAAACAATCACAATATATTATGAAAAAGTAGGCAAGAAAGTAGATTATGCAGGATAATCCCTTTTCGAACTAAAATTTTTAATTAATTTAAAGTACAAACATAATATACAAATACATTCTTGTTTTTTAAAAAAAGCCACAGATAAAAGCAAAAGTTCCCATTATCACTTCATCACTCTACACCCCTTTCCAGAAATAATCACTACTGCAGATTTGATATATGGCCTTTCGTACCTGTTTGTTTTGTTTTGACTTAATGGTATTATACTCTGTATTTTGGGAGACTGCTTTTTTCACATACATCTTGGAAAGCTTTCTTTCTTAGTAAATAAGAACACTTTTATTCTTCTAAATTGTTCCATGTTATTCTAAAGAATAACTATAACATAACTTATTTCAACATTTCTATATTGATTTGGCCATGTGTGTATGCTCTAAAGGTATATGTATAATAAAAAAGAAAAAGAAAGCAGTATGAAGCCAAATATAGATCAAACTGTTTGCCATAGTATCTCTGCATGCTTTTCGCAAGTTTTCATTCTAAGCACTTATTACTTTTTCTATTAGAGAAAAATTTTATATTAAATATAATAAAAATAATTTATAATATTTTACTTTCAAGAATATATCACATTATATCTAAGAAATGATAATTTTATATGACAGTTGCCATTTAATGAATGATCTATTGGCTAAAGTAAATGTTTTCTCTACTCAGAGTATTTCACCTTGTGTAAGTACAGTATTAACACTATTAATCTATCTGTAATTAATAAGCAATGCTTGAAAAAAAAATCTTACATGCAATGTCTTTAGATGAGTTATCAACTGACAATTTTTAATCATACTTTCCCTCAAATCCTAAGGTTCTTCTGCGAATCTTTACAAAACAGAATATGGTTCCAGTGGGCACATCTTAGTTTCTATTCCTCTGCTTTCAAATTCCACTTTAACACGGTTTGGATGATTTTTATTCAAAAAGTAGTCATGAAAAGCACTTTACAACGTCAAATTACTTGAGCCATTTGAAATCCTCAAAACAGTAAAATCTAATATCAAACATTTAAATTTTTTCACATTCAAAGTACACAATGTATTTGTATATGTGTGGTTTTACTTAGATACCAAGATTCAAAGAAACCCACACCTAAGAATTATCAGAGTGAAACTGCAAAACAGCAAAGATGATATAAAAAGTTAGAGTGGTTAGGGGGCGGCTCCATAGTGAAGTGGTTAGCACATCTGCTTTACACGCAGAAGGTCCTGGGTTCGCACCCCCGGTGGAGTCACGGACCATACCCCAGGTGCGCCAGGCACCCCGAGTGCGCCAGGGGTGCCAGGCCCCGGGTACGTCAGGCCTCGGGTGCATGCTGCGAGTGTGTGGGAGGAGATGCCCTGCCTTCAGAGATACAGTTCTTGAGGGGAGATGGCAACATCCATAGGTCAGGGGTGGAAGGCGGGGGCGCGGAATTAAAGAGGGAAAAAAATTAGAGTGGCTAGAGGAAAAAATGACAGATTAGTCAGAAAAAATAGACTGACAGCAGAATTCTCAACAGTAATGGAAATCAAAAGGCAAAAGAGTATGTTCAATGTGCTGAAAGAAAATAGAACCTAGAATTCAACAGCCAGAGAAAATGGCTTTCAAAGGAGTTAAAATAATGACATATTCAGATGAAAGAGTGTGCCACTAGCAGATCCTCACTAAAAAAAATTCTGAAGGAGCCATCTCAGGCGGAAGAAAATAATCCAGATGAAAGGTTTGAAATGCTAAGATGGAATAAAGAACAAAGAATATGTTGAATATGTTGGTAAATCTCAACAAATACTGACTATATAAACAACAGTAATAATAGCTTATAGGACTCCCAAAAGATATAATTAATTAAAATACATAACAGTAGCAACATGAATTGGAAGAGGATAAATGGATAGAATATTCTAAGTTCCTTTTATTGTCTTAGTACAGAACGAAGGCATTGATTAATTTCAGACTTCCATTAAGAAAGCATGTTAAAATTCCTAGCATATTAAACGGATAGAATATACAGTGTACAACTTCCAAACAAGAAGATGAGGGGGATGGAATGAGAAAAAATAATCCAAAAAAGGGGGAAAAAAAGGAAAACAAAACAGAAAAGGTGGGGCAAATAAAAAGCACAAAATAAGGTGAGATACTGAAAAGCAAATATAGCTGTAGTTATAATAAATAGATTAACAGCTCCAGTTAAAAGACTGGCTGACGGGCCAAAAAATCAAAAGGACAGAGGAGGTGAATCTCAGAAAGTATGGATGAAGCCACATTTTTTAAAACACTTTGCACCTCTTTACTCCTCGACTCTCTAAAATCTGGCTTTTCAAAGAAGTCTAGTAACCACTCTTACTTAAGACCACTAATGAGCTCTCCTCTTGACTTCTATGCTACATTTGATAGAGCTGAACACTTATCCTTTAAATCTTTCCTCTACTGTTGTTGGGAAAACAAACCTAGTGACTCTTACATTTATGTAAACTTTTTGTCAGTGTCCTAAATTGACTTCTGGCTTCTATCCATCCCTCATTTTTGTTTTTCAAAGTTTGGGCCTCAAACCATGTGCAATGGAAACACCTGAGCCCCACTCCAGACCTACTGATTCAGAACTCATAGATGTGAGTTCTAGGGCATTGGCCTTGTAACAAGCTCCCCCAGATGATTCAAGTGTGAGAGTTATTATTTTAAATGTTGACCCATAAGGTTCTGTCACTGCTCCTCTTCTACCTCCATCTGTTACACATGTACAATTAAAACCACAGCCCAAACTTCTACCACTTACTACTATCAACAGGACATGTAAGCTGACCACCCCACCCCCTGCCAGCACCTATAATCCCACCTGATGCAAAGAATATTTGTTTAAATGAACATGACAACTCCCAAACTTCCTTTGTCAACCAAGGTCTATCTCCTTTAGGCTCTACACCTGCAGGTGCAGCTAGCCAATGGACATGTCCACCTGGATGTCCTAAAGTTACCCTGAATTGGTTAGGATTAAGTTCAGCTAACAGTAACAGAAAAACCTAAAAGAATAGTGGTTTATATAGCATAGAAGTGTATTTCTTTCAAATAACAGTCTGTAACAGGCTAGTATGAAAATTCTGCTCCACAAAGTTCTCAGAGACTTTCTGTTTTCCATTCCACTATGCCTAGAATATGGTCTCCATTTCAAGGTCCAAGATGGCGCTCTACCCAAAACCACCACATTCCTAGCATCGGGAAAGAAGCAGAAAGAAGGCAGAGAGAATGGTACCTTCATCTCTTTGTAATATACTTCCTGGAAGTAGAACACACTACTTTCATTCCACTGACTGGTACTTAGTCTCATGGCCATATCTAACTGCTAGAGAGGCTGGAAATGTAACCTTTATGTTAGGCAGCCAAATTGTGTTACCAAGAAAAAAAAGGGAGACCAGACACTGGAGGACAACAGCATTCTTGGACATACATTCCAAAGTCAGCCTACCCCACAATGAACTTATCGGTTTTCAGGATAAATTGGAATTTTAACCTTTGTGATGTGCCCACCCTACCATTACCTCCATTCTGCCTGGCAAACTCCTCCTCTCTTAATATTCACATCATGTGTCTTTTTGGGAGGCTTTCCTTTACCCAACCACTTTTCCTTCCAACCCACACCGACTGGATGTCTTTAGACCACCTTCATATGCAGCACACATCTCTATTTTGCATTGCTAATTCTGTATCGTATCTTTTTAAAGTCTATCCCTACATTCATCCCTGGAAGGTAAACTTCCTGGAGAGAGAGACTATGCATCATTTATCCTAGCATCACATGCACATAAATTTGTATCATACTAAATTGTATGAAAATCAATCATTAATACCTGCTTCTTAAAATTATGGCAGTAGAGACGTGGTAAAAGAGGTACTTAATAAAAAGAATATCATGGTATGTAGTATTGTATTATAATGGGATGTGTTAAAGTCTCAAATTACAAAAGATTCCAACAGCAGTTATAAGAATACAGTAGTCCCCTCTTATCTGTGGTTTCACTCTCCATGGCTTCAGTTACCTATGATCAAATATACTTCAAAAATATTAAACAGAAAATGAGAGAAATAAACCACGTGCCATTCTGTGTAGTATGATGAAATCTCATGCTGTCACACTCTGTCCCGCCTGGAACAGATCATCCCTGTGTCCAGTGCCTTCACGCTGTATATACTACTCACCTGTTAATCTCTTAGTAGCCATCTTGGTTATCAGATTGACTGTCAAAGCATCATAGTGTCACAGTGCTTGTATTCAAGTAACTCTTATTTTACTTAATAATGGCCCCAAAGTATAAGAATAGTGATGTTGACAATTCAGATAGCTAAAGAGAAGCCATAAAGTATATGTATGTATAGGAAAAAACATAGTATATACAGAGTTTGGCACTATCTAAGGTTTCAGGCATCCACTCTGGGGCTCTTGGAATGTATCCCCTGTGGATAAGGGGGCAATACTATAATATGGCTATATGCTCTTACCTAGCCACTGCCGTCCACACACCTTACCTACTCATTTTCTATAACCATCTTTCTTTTTTCTGGTATAAACAATTTAGTGAGGTAAATTTTAAGTATGTTTACATTTGATTACACTAATAGGTTTACATTTAAGTTAGGCCAATGATTGGATTCTGCGCTTAGACCCCTCTTAAATGTCAGCAGTTGCTCCA
Organism: Pteropus vampyrus; assembly: GCF_000151845.1. NCBI lineage: Eukaryota > Metazoa > Chordata > Mammalia > Chiroptera > Pteropodidae > Pteropus > Pteropus vampyrus. The sequence continues at coordinate 6,761,950 of NW_011888862.1, forward strand.
CTGCAGAAGACCAAGTTAGACATGTCTGAGTCCTTGGAAAAGTCATCAAGGAGCTTCAATGTTTTGATGACTTTTCTCTGAAAGAAAATATCTAGACAACCACAGTATTCAACTTACGAAGCACGGCATTACGACTGATAAAGACATTACTAAAATAACATGTTAATCTACAACAGCTTCTAGAGAGTCAAAATTTTCAGATGTGTAGATTTTACTTAAGACTATCAAAGTATCCATTTAACTTGAAAAATATGACCAAAATCACATAAAACATGTAACAGTTGTTATGCCCAATCTTTTAAAAACTGTCTTCTAGATATAAATAATGGAATATCACGTGTGATATTAAATTTATTATCAACTATAAAGGAAGTTGAACCCCAAAATGCTTATAGCAGCAAGGCTTCAATGGTCCAAGTGTGGTCTATAGCTTTTTCCACATTCTCCAATGTGGACTGTCAATTCAGACTATGATGCTGGGTTGGCTCTCAAGAATTCTAACCATAGCCTTCATTACCTCCAGTTCTCTAGCCTGGACAGTGCCCTTACTGTTCTGCCTGCTGCTCCAGTTGCGCATGAAGTCCTAACCACCATGCCAAAAGCAGTTAGACATAACTTCAATAAAATAAAAGATCATGTAGTTACTTATTATCTTACCATGAGCTCCTGGTGGTTGTAATACATCTCCTGTCAGACGACACCACCCAACTGGGAAAATATCTCGACAATAGTACTTGCACCAATAATCAAAAGCTCCACTCCAGCCATCGAAGGTAATGTACACTTCATCTCCTCTAACATCTCCGACTGTTGCGGGACAGATCAAATACGGATTCTTTTTATCCACAGCTTCCAATTTCATTCCCACTTGAAAATTATTTATAGGTGGCTTTGGTGGTTCCTACCAAAACATTAAAAAAAGAAGTCTTCATTGTTCAGATGTATTAAGAAACATTTGCTCAAGTGTATTCTCATAACCTATAGCAATCAAAAATTAAGCTCCATGTTTATCAATTAAATACAAGAAGAAAACCATTCTCACAGATTTCTCTGAAACTCTGCATAACATCTCACTTACTATGGAGCAGAGCCAAGAACCTGGAACAAAACAGAACCAGCTTGACAGTAATTCATTCATTCATTCATTCAAGAAATATATATCCTATGTACCAGAAATTTAAGATTCATTGGTGAACAAAAAGATCAAAGCTCTGGTGGAGCTTACATTCTAGTGGTGGTGGTAATAGTGGTTGGGGGTTGGGTGGGGAAAAGGGGAAGAAGCAATCAACGAGAAATTTTAAAAGCAAGAATCAAACAAATCAACAAATATATAAATTATAGGGTATGCTGAAAGGTAATAAGTCCAAAGAGAAGGAACAGTAGCGGATAATATCCAAAAAGAAACTCAAAGTATAAAATGCAGACATAAGAACATGAAAGTCATATAGTTTGAGGTCACTTATGCTATCCAATCCACACGCCAATATTAAACAAGTATTCCCTAGTTTCAAAAAGTTAAAGCATGCAAATGCTAAAAGTATTCTTAGAAACCCCAAGTGCTATGTTAAAAACAACATCTTTTCTTTCAATTTGCTTTTTATGCTAATAAATAGCACCATCAACAACCCAATCACCCAAACCAGAAGCCTGGAAATAGTCCTAGACCAGTGATTCTTAGCCCAACTTAACATTAGAATCACCTAGGGCCACACCACCAGAGAAAATAATAAACTGGTCTGGGGAGGGGCCCGTGAATCAGCCCCAGGTGATTCTAATATGTATCCAAGGCTGAGAACCACTGAGGCATCCTTTTCCCTTAACAAATTCAAAGATCATGACCTACCAAGTGTACCCCTTATATCTCTACAGTAATAACATTAAAAGCTAACCTTCAATTGGTTAGTATGTGCCAGGCACTATTTTATATTTTCCATATATTCATTTAATTCTCACAATACCCTATGAAGTCAGTGTAAATTATTATCCCCATTTTACAGATGAAAAAACTGATATACAATTGCCTAAGAATACACCATACTACCAGAGCTAGATTTTATTGTATTTTTTTTAATTTATTTATTTAAATTAGTTTCAAGTATACGGCACATTGATTAGACATCTATATAGTTCATAAAATGATCCCCCCAATTGTTCCCTCCCTCCCCTGGCCCTCCACCTAGCCATCATATTAATGCTAACTGCATTCCCTATCAGAGCTAGGTTTTAAACCTAGACAGTCAACTCCTTGGAACACCCTAACCCATCATCTGCCTGGCCAACTTCAACTCAGCCACTTCAACACCCAGCTCTCCTGGCCTCTTTAAGGCTTCTCCCACCAACTTGTGCTCACTCCCACCCACCTCAAACAGAGGCACTCTTGCCTGAAACTACTGTTGGAATATGTTCACTCCTCTATGAGACTAAGAGATTTTCAAAAGCAGGTACTACATCTTATTCACATTGTTATTTCCAGCATAGTGCCCAACAACAAGCATTTAAAAAAAATGGAATGAACCAAGGAATCTCTTGAAGAACAGTAAGCAAGCTCTCAACTCATTCTTTTACCAAACTATAAATTTCCAGGGGAGGGAGGGAGCAATTGAGGGGATCGTTTTATGAACTATATAGATGTCAAACCAATGTACTCTATACTTGAAACTAATTTAAACAAATTTTTAAAAAATAAAAATAAAAATGTTTTTTAAAAAACATAGCTGGTAGGTTGGTTCCTTCTTTTAATGCCCCCTTTAAACCCATCTCACTGTCCCATACGTTTCCACTATTATCCTTTACACCCTTGCGATTCGAAAGTTCTTAATTATTAGCCTTCAAAGTCCTTTTAATTACATATTAATTTGATTCTTTAAAACCACCTTCAAAGTCAGCAAAGTATTTAATAACTAAATAGTAAGAAGCAGTTACATACTGCCACTTCATGAAGTGGCCAAAGATCAACTGTCTGTTACTACATATGGGGGGGCATATTTAACAAAAGATAACCTTGGTAGTTGATAAATTTGTACCGGACATTCACAGAATGCAGAAAACATTCAAGGCACACGTAAGGATCCCGGGAGCTTACACTGTCATATAACAGAGTAAGACTTTCTGTAGCAAAGCAAAAGTTCAAATAGCGTATACATTTTTCTGCTATAAAACAGAATAAGACAGGAATAGCAGAGAAAAAGAAGTTTAAGATTCAAATGTATAACCAAAAAGATATCCCAATGTGACACAGTACGTTATCAACACCACTATTAGCTGGTAAATAACAACAACAACAACAAAAAAAAAAAACAGAAAATGATCGTAGACAAAATGCAATTTATTCTCTTAAGATTTTCATACTGTTTATTAATTCTTCTAAATTTCATGAATAGCCTATCAAATTTACTTACGTCAGTATAGCCATATAAATAAATATTAACAGAGCTCTCTGGAAGAAAACCAGTCTTTATTTTTTTTAAAAAATTAAAGGAACTGCTTTTTACATAACAGTAAATGAAAAGGCTATTTCAAAACAAGCTACCGCCAGATTTAGATAATTGGCAAAATGGTTCCCTCTGCTGTCCACAAAAGGTAATGATATTTATGTCATATCAATGCATATACCATTTATATCAAAGTAAATTTAGTGGCTTTTAAAGTATATGGTATGGTTGGTCAATATCAGCTCTTGAATGATTTCCTAAACACAAAGATAAAATTTGCAAAAGAAATAGCTAAAATAAACAAGAGATCATTCTTTTATTGTGAAAAAAAAAATGATGCTGTTCTAGAAAGTGAGTAGTAAAGAATGCTCTTTGAACCTCCCTCCTTGCTTATCTACAATACAGTTCTTCTTAAAGAATATTTCTTCCCGAATCCTACCAACTCTGAAGCCAATCTCAGCATTATCTGCATTACCCCTCTGCCTGGAATATTCTTAACCGCGTAGCCTCATGATTCATTCTCTTGCTTCAAATCGTCACTCAAATGGCACCATCTCAGCAAGAACTTCCTGGCCAACCTATCTAAAATGTCATCCTCCCTTCTCTTTAGTATATACAACTATCAAACATAATATATACATACTTTATTTATCGACCATGGTTTTTTTTACATTTCTACAGCTAGAAAGTAAGCTTCATAAGAGCAGGAGGTTTTTTTTTTTTACTGTTTTTGTTTACAACTGTATTCCCAGTCTACCTCTGATCGCAAACTCCTATCCTTAACTTCTACTTCCCTACTTTTAATCAACTACTTCTTTGACCTCGTCAAGAATTCTAGTTCTTTAACCTTTATTCATTTACAAATATTTACTGAGTACTACATGTCAGACACTACTGAAGGTTCTTGATATGTTAATTAGAAAAACAAACAAAAATCCCATCCCTGTGGTGCTCACCTGCTAGCAAAGAACAACATGAGAAACATGATAAAATAAGTAAAATATAAAAATAAGTAAAAATAAGTAAAATAAAATCTATTACTTATTTTATAAGTAAAATATATTATTTTATTTATAAGTAAAATATATTATATGTTGGAAAAGCTAAGTGCCATCCAAAAAAAAAAGAGTAGATCAGAATAAGAGAGATTCAAAGAGCACTGTGTGGGAAGAGTCGTGCAATTTCAAATAGGGTAATCAGGACAGCCCTCCTATGGAAGGTGAGACTGAGCAGAAACCTGAAGGAGGTGATTATTAATCATGCAGTCATCTAGAGGAAGAGTGTTCTAGGCAGGGAGAACAGCCAGGGCCTAAAGCAGATGTGTCTGAAATGTTTGAAAAACAACAAGGAAGCAACAGGGGCTAAAATGTAGTATGCAAGTGCAAGGGCAGTAGGAAACGAGGTCAGAGAAAATGAAGGGCCATATCATATAGTGCCCTATGAAGCTACTGTAAGTAAGGAGTCTGGCTTTTACTCGGGGTAAAATGGGAAGCCCCTGGAGAGTTTTGAACAGAGGACTAATATAATCTCACTTATGTTTTAAAAGGAATACTCTGGTTGACTACAGATTGTAAGGTTATAAATAAAGAGACCAATGAGGAGGCTACTGCAGCAATCCAAGTGAGAGATAAAGGTAGTTTGTACCAGTAGGATAGCAATGGAGATAGCAGGAAGTATTTGGATTTTGAATATATTTTGAGGATAGAGCCAACAGGATTTCCTTATGGACTGGATATAGTGTGTGAAAGAAATAATCGCCAAGGTTTTTGGTCTGAGGAACTAGAAGGATAGTTGCCACTCCCTGAGATGGGAATAGCTGCAGGAGGAGCAGTTTGAGATGTATTAGACAACCAAGTGGGGATGCTGAGTAGGTAGGCTGGATATACAAGTCTGATCTGGGAGCAAAAGGTCTAGATTGGAAATAGAAATTTGAAAGTCATCTGCATTTTAAATTGTATTTAAAGCTAGGAATTAGAAGATATTACCAAGGGATTAATACTGATCAGTTTCTCAACCATTGGCGCTATGGCCATTTGGGGCCAGAACATTCTGTTGTGTGGGCTATTCTGTGTATTGTAGTTTAGCAGCATTCCTGGTCTCTACCCACTAGATTTAGGTAGCATCCCCCCCACACACACACACATAAGTTATAACAACCAAAATCATCCCCAGACATTGCCAAATGCCCCTTGGGGGCAAATTGCTCTCCTTCCCAGTTGAGAACCACTGATAAAGAATAGGACCAAATACTCTAATATTCTATCACACCCCTTCACATCTAGGTTACAGAGCATCAAGTCACCACTTTCTTCTCAGCACCCAAAACCAACTTAACCCCTTGTGCTTGTTGTAAAGTTCAGTATCACAATTCACTTTAACTATTTACACTTAGTTGCTGAGTACAGCTAAAGAAAAGTCCCACATGCTTACTACCTTCAGTGCCACACATATTTAGTCTTTGTCTTTAGCTGAGCCCTCCAAAATACTGTCGTGTGTCCCTAGGCCATTCCCTCTCCCATCTCGTACAGTTGCTATTCCAAACCTTACCATTCACCTTAAGACTAATAACATATCCTCATTATTTATTATTTTCTTTTTAACTGACTTTCTCCCCGCCAGAAAATAAACTTTCTGCCTCATTAGAACACAGCAGACATTCAGTCTACACATGAATCCTTCCCTCCAACCTTGGTCAGTTTCCTATTTCGGAGTAGTAAATTGAGGCCATCAGGAGTGAACTTTATCAATATTCTGCCCCAACAACTACAAATTTAACTCTGTGAGGACATTGTTTACTTGGTCTTTAGTTCTCACTAATGTAATTGATGAACTTCCTATCTACCAAATCGTAAAGAATCAGCTTTCTACTCTGCTAAAATAATAAACTGTCTACAAAATAATGTACCTCTTCCCCCTTGGGCTGGGTCCTTTGAGCTCTAAATTGAAAAATGAATATTTAACACATGCAGAATAATAGATTTTTTGAAAATTATTAGATATTGTAAAGTGATTTATTTAAATGTTTTTTAATCCTCTGTAATTAAAATAAAATAAAATGAAGAATCAGCTTTCCTCCTAACTGACCTTAAGTACCTGCTATGAGCACTTATACATTATAAAGGTGAGTGGGTATTTCCCAAGGTTCTAACCGTGACACTCCATTCTTTTATATATTCTCTCTGAACTAGCTCATTCATGCTCAAGGCTTCCACCACTACCATTTAAGCTAGAAACTCAAAACCCAAATCCTCGTACCCAAGCAAAACCTTGTTTCTAAGTTCTAAACACTTTACTTCCAACAGTCTGGTGGTAGTCATCCCTCCTCAAATTTCCCACAAGCACCCCAACATGTCCAAAACAAAACCCATCTTCTCTCTCTAAATGTATTCATCTTCCTGTACTCAATTTTTCTTCATTCATTTAACCAGTCTGTACCAGGACCTATGATAGGCACTGAGAATATAGACATGTTAAGTGCTCAAAAGGAACTCGCAGTCTAGAAAGCAAGAGACAGTGAAACTAATAGTATAATCCAATACCTACATAGGTTGAGATATGCAAAAGGTGTACAGAATAATAAGAATGGAGAGGGGGAATTCGGGAAGGTATCTTGGAAGATTTAATACCTGACTTGAATTTAAAAGAAAACAGAAGTTAACCAGAGATAATCAGCTCTAAAAAGAAACGTGGTATCGATGGGCTATTTATAAGCAATTTAGAACATAAAATCCAAAGCAAGGAGTGTAAACCATAAATCAGATCATACATCCCCTTAAAGGCCATATTAATAAACTTATAATTCATCTTGAGTGCAACTGGTAACTTCAAAAGAGTTTCAAGCAAGAGAATGACATGGTAAAGCTTCTACGTCAGATATTTCTAGCAGTTACGTGGAAAGGTGAAGATTAGAGATAGTTTTAAGGCTAACAGTCCAGGCAAGAGGAAAGCTTTGTATGAGAGGCAGCGATGGTAGTAAGGTTAGAAAGAAGAGACATAACAAAGAAATAATTAGGAAGCTAAGTGAGTGCATAGGCCTTTATAATTAATTGGCTATCCAGAAGCCAGGGTTAAGGAGGAGTGAGGATTTAAGATGGCTCCTGGCCAAGTTTCAAGCTTGGCTAAAAACAGCACCTACAAATCAATAAGAGTAAGAAAAGAATTCCAATAGAAAAACAGGCAAAGACAAGAATCAAGCAATTCACAGAAAAATAAAAGACCGCTAAGCACATTTAAAAAGCTCAATTTCAGTGGTAATAAGTTTAATGAAAATTACAACAAAGGGATACCTTCCTTATCCTCACTTCCCAAAAAAAGATTCACAAAATTTTAAAAGACAGATAATATTCAGTGTTAGTGAAGGTGTAGGAACACAAACATACCTCCACTAGTAATAGAGCACAGCTCGGAACACCCTTTTGGGATGTAATTTAACAGTATATATCAATGCTTAAAGCATACATTCCCTTTGAAGCAGCAATTCTGCTTCTAAGAATGTAGCTATTCACACACATACAAAAATGCTCACTGTAGATGATTTAAAAAAAAATATGAAGAGAACCTAAACATTCATCCTTAGGAAGAGATTAAACCAATTATGGTAATCCGTATCACAGAAGAATACAATACAACCTGAAATATGTATGAAATGAAATGGAAATATTTCCGAAATATACATATTTTAAGGGAAAAACCAAATCACAGAACAACACATATAATATATTCCAAGTTATGTTTAAAAAAAATAAAAGCCCACATATGCTAATGAATGCACAGAAAAAGGTCTGGAAGACTATAAATAAAAACTTCAATGTGGAGAGAAGAGTGGAACACAGGAATACACAGGATAAAGGGATACTCATTTTTCACTCTAAGTTTATAGTATGATTTTTTCCCACCACACGAACGTGAACTACTTTTATAATTTTAATAATGAAAAACATAATGTGTATGACATGTGGCATGTGACTAGTTGATAAAACACTTGGATAAGTAAAAGAGATTCAATGGCTTTTTAAAAGCCACAGCCCAAGCTTAATAAGACTACCGCTAAACATCTCTTGTTATGCATTACATATGCATTACACATTGCCCAAAGGGCTTGCATTTGCCTGTATTCCTTGCTGGTAGGGCAAGCCCACTTTCAGCATTCATGCTGCTCAAAGCTGCACTCAAAGAATTTTTCTTTGCAATGCAGGGGTCATATTAATTGATGTGTCAAATCCTTGTCTTTAACCTTCTTCGAAAGTTTTAAAAAATGTTTACCATTCCTGATATGAACAGTTGCAGTAAAAGTTAAGTGACTGAGAAAATAATTAGAACAAAGTGTGAGAAAGAAATATTTTGACTCATAATTTAACTAAAAGTTGGCTTTTATTCATTATTTCTTAAAACAGTGTACTCTTTCAACATTTTCTCAAGAACATAAACTATTTTTTGGAATTTTCCCTTTGCTATATAACAACTATTTCCTTTTTAACATGCTTTTACTTCTGAAACCAAATCTCTCCAAGTAACTTTCAAGTGGTTTTTTGGCCCATCATCATTTTCTCCAATATCAAAGAGATAACTAACATAGCAAAGTGAAGGGAAGCTTCTGAAGATAAATAAAATAGCAAGGACATTCGCTTCCAGTAGAATACCCCTTTCTCTAAGGTCAAGAAACAAGATATTAATTCATTTTGACTAGTGGATGATTATAATTGAGCTTTCTTTATGACTTGCTGTCATGGGCTGAATTGTGTGCTCCTACCAAAATTCGTGTTTAAGTCCTAACACCCAGTACCTCAGAATAGTGGTTGTATTTGGAGATAGGGTCTTTAAAGAGGTAATTAAGTTAAAATGAGGTCATTAGAGTGAGCCCTAATCCAATATGACCAGTGTCCTCATAAAAAGGGGAAATCAGAACACAGACATCTAAATCCATGAGAAGACAGCTACCTACAAGCCAAGGAGAGAGGTCTCAAAAGAAACCAAGCCTGCCAATACCTTGATCTCAAACTTCTAGCCTCCAGAGCTCTGAGAAAATAAATTCGTTAAGTCATTGTGGACAGACTGTCTTCCCAAAATTCATAAATTGAAGCCCTAACCCCCAATGTGACTCTATATTTAGACACAGGGCCTTTAAGAAGGTATTAAAGGTTAAGTGAGGTCATAAAAGCGGGGTCCTAATCTGATTGGACTGTTGTTCGTATAAGAGGAAGAGAAACCAAAGACTCCTCTCCTTCCGTGCGTGCGTGGACAGTACCAGTACAGACAAGAGGTCGAGGAGAAAAGCCTCACCAGAAAACAACCCTGATGGCACTTTAACCTTACATTTCTAGCCCCCGGAACTGTGAAAAAATAAATTTCTTTTGCTTAAGCCACCTAGTCTGGGTACTTTGTTATATGGCAGTCCTAGCAGATTAATACATTTGCCCATCCAGTAATTTATTTTTTTAATTAAATTTATTTGGGTGACATTGGTTAATGAAATAATATAAGTTTCAAGTATAAAATTCAATAATACATTATATGTGTATTGCGCTGTGTGTTCACCACCCAAAGTTAAATTTCCTTCTGTCACCATATATTCGACCCCCTCTACCCCTATCCAATCCAGTAATTTAAAAAGCATTTTTGCTGTTCCATGTCAGAGAAGACGAAGTATTTAAGTGCCCCCATGAAAAAAACAAAACTAACAGCCCAGTTGATGGAAGCTTTTTATGACCTTTCTTACCTTCTTAAAGATTGTATCAGGTGCCAATTCAGATCCATTCAGTGTACGTAACAGGAACATTGGCCAAGATGATACATTCATCTTGTACCCTATTGCAGAAAATAAATTAAATGTCATTAAAAAAAGCCTATGGTATTATAACTAGTTGATATTTAAAGTAGCTTTCATTTGCCATTCTTCTCCAGAGAATAACTTTCTTATCGAGGAACTCAGGAAGTGGTCAAGAGGAGCAGCTGCACCCTCCAATCAGCACTATTGGTTGTACCCACTGTACTCCTTGACAACAATGCTACGGTGGAAGTAGAAACTCTCATTTTAGAGAAGCCACTAGCTAGAGTTCACCAATACACACATATATGCTGGGAACGGGCCAGAATACTCAGGGTGATCCAAGCCAGAACCCAGGACAGCTTCTATTTCTCACCAACAGCCACACAAACAGGGCAAAGGCTGCAAAAGACTTCCAGTCCCTCTTCTTCCTCAGAGCCCCTGCTTTATTTCCTTTCAGAGAAAGACACTTTCCTGTCAAACTCAGCAAATATACACTTATGATGATACATTTCATTGTAAGTAAATTTTACCTCAAAAGAAAAAGAAAATAAACACTAAACTCTAGTTAATGATATGCGTGCTAAAGTATTTAGAGAAAATGTATTGATGCCAATTACTTACTCTGAAATGCTTTTAAAAATAAGATGGATTGATGAATTGCTAGAAGGGCAGATGGACAGATAAGTGATAAAGCAAGTATAGTAAAACCATAATAGTATAACCTAGGTAGTGTGTATGTGAGTGTTCACTGTAAATTTTTCACTTTTTGTGTATGATTGAAATTTTTCGTACAATATGTTAAAAGAAAAAGACAGCTCTCACTTTAGCAATCTTTACACACACTAAACATGATTTCCTCTTAGAATTTTTATCAGATGCTATCAAAATAGACTCAACAGACATCTTTTCTAGATCTTATCAATTAATAGTGAATATCACAGCATCTGGCATGTGTAGCAGGGAGCAAAGGTCTGCTAGTTTCTCTGCTTTCAAGAGGCAATCTGTTTCAAGCAACACTTCCCTGCCTTGATGCCAGAATTGGAGAGAACTTGGCATGCATCCCTGATGGATACATGCGTTAAGACAGGAAGGCACATGAATCACTTGCAACAGGTCCATCAATATGATAAAACATGCAAAAAAGTTCAGCCAGAAAGTCACCCTATAATAACCCTGTACCAAAACACCCTCATCTGACTAGAAAAATAATTACTGCTAGGAAAAAGGCGGGGGGGGGGAATTTGTTACATACTCCTTTAAAATAAATCTGTATTATTAGTGGTATCTAATAAATAGTTATCCACAGCATGGATTTCCCACACTGTGATTAAAATATTGCATGAGAATCATTCTCTGGTCCTTACGCCTTTCTCTTAACCCTCATCTTACCCTATTACATTGTGCATCATGATTTTTCTTAATTTAACATTTTTCTTAATTCTATAAATCCCTAAAGTCAAACAGATTAAAAGGCTAAAAAATAGATGAAAGTGCATATAAAAAATTCAAACACAGATAAAACTAATCTATGGTGTTAGGAAGTCTGGGCAGTGGTTACGTTTGGAAAGGGGGAAACTATGACTGGAGATCAACAGGAGTAGGGCTTCTGGGGTGCTGATAATGTTCTATTTCTTGATTCAGGTGGTGGTTATACAAGTTTATTCATATATAAGCTATAAACTTATGATCTGTACACTTTTATTTTTGTATATAATGCTTTAAAAAATCTTTTAAATAACAACCTTTAAGATTTAAATAAACCTTTTAAAAAGGAAAACGAAATAAGTTGTTATATTAAAATGGAAACTATTCAAAGTACCTAGTGAGCAACTTGACGAAAATTGTGTATTTTTATATGTACTGTCAAAATATATACTAATCAGTATGTACTGCTATGTATTTCATATTTTTAATTAAAATAAACTCTAAAAGTAATTTTAAAAAGAATGATCCTAAATCTAGCTATGTGTTTCAAATGCTGGCAATCATAATAGCTATATTTTCCTTTAAACAAAATATAAAAACATATTACGGTATTGTAAACAGAGAGATAAAATCCAAACAGGGAAGCACTACACCTCAGGTTTATACATATCTCTTACAGAATTCTGATTTAAGAAATGTTTTAAAAATAAACAAAAAAACCATAAATGATATGAAGAAAGAGAAGAAGGCAAAAAACAAAAAACACACACATACCCTAAACCATCTTCTTGGAATAACACATCTCTGGTTAGTTTTTTAAAATATTTTAAACAAAATTAGAAATAATTAGCAATTAGAAAAAGATAGTATAAAAAGATATTGCTAAGAATAGTTCTTATTAATATATTAAATTTTGGTTCTCAGGGAATTTTTCACTAGTAGGAAACAAAAAATCCATTCTCTCATTGTGCCTCACAATAGAGAATTTTCATTTTCAGCACTGTAAAGAAGAAACAAAAACCAAAACCCACCATTCACTCGGAATATAAAAGTGATAAACTAAATCACCTATTTTCTATAGAATATCACAGTATGCCTAAGTCTTGAAAGAGAAAAATTTTGCCCCAAATTAGAGTCATGCACTTTTTACTTTTTAAAAAAGGGTCAAAATTGAGAGATTTGTATGTAAAAACATTTGCTGGTAAGTTTCATATATTTCCTCCTTTTCAAAGACCTAAAGGTACTCACTCCTATACCTCTCAGTGTTTCCTTTCTACTACAGAAAAAATGAAATTCCTAAGTTTGAAACTGGAGTCTGGATGTGGAATTATCCTTCTTCTGTGCTCATCCCAACACAGAAAATGTAGAATGGTTCTGTGGACAATAATGAGAGAGGCAGTGACTTATACCAAATACTATAAACTTCTCTCCCAGAAGGGTTTCTGAATCTGCACGTGTAATCTAGTAGAGCTGGCTTTTGACACCAAGTCTGAAGATAGAATGAGTCTTGCCCTGCAGTGGTGAACCATCGGCACACGATTACCCAATGTGTACTTAAGTGGAACTCCATAACATATGGTACTGATGAGTTCTTCTCGCATACATTCTCCATAGTAACCACCTGACTACTTATTTGCAAGAATATCTAGGAGAAGAGATCCTTGAAAGGCCACCTAAAACTATTTCTACTGAATACTACATTAGTAAGAATATGTTATTTTAAAACTGTTTATCCTTACCCAGTGGAGGCTGAAGTAAGTCCCCTTGCTTTTCACATGTCCCAACAGGCTGTATGTCTGCAGAATCAACGAGCCTCCAGAAATCGTTGGTGTTATCACTACCATCTAGGCGTAAACGCAGCCTGGCACCAGTCATTCCAACGATGGTGGCAATGCATATTGAAGTCATATTGCGAGGGTCACGGGCTTCCAATTTCATACCAACTTTAAAGTCATTAGTCGGTGGAATCTCGGACTATATAAATATACACACACATATGTATATGTGTGTACACACACACAATTTTATTAAAATGCATCAACTTTAAACAAATGGTCAGTTATGTTACCAGAATACTTGAGGAGTATTTTAAGTTAACAGTCACAGCAGATGGTAACCAAAGTAAGAATTACAAGGGTCAATAAAAAGATCTCCAAACCCTCTCCTTGGCTTGACATGTGGCATAAAAACACTGTCCACTCCTGGTCTTACTCATCTTCCCACTTTCAGGCAACCCAGATACAGTCTCTAAGATGCACCCTGAATGGCTTTCTAATAAGAATCTGATTAGGCCACTCCCCTTGAAATAAATCAACTGGCAGCTCACTACTGCCTAAGATATAAAGTACAAGTGCTCGGTACAGTTTAAAAGCCTTTAACCTTTAACCTCATTCCCACACTATTACCTCTACCCACTTTGTGCTCCAGCCATCCCATGCCATCCCTCAACACTCAGGTTCTTATACACCCATGTACCTTTGTTTTGTATGTTCTCTCTACCTGGAGTATCCTTCCCCTCATTCCAACCATCTCAATAGCACCTCTTCTGTGAGCTCCCCCTATAGAGTTATCACACTTCTCAATTATTTACATGTCTGTCTTTTCCTTCAGACGAGCAGTCATAGGGGCTTAATATACTTGACACTGAGTAAATTCTTAATGAATGAATGCAAAGAGATTATCTGGCTCTTAAATGGCACTACCATAATCCCACTATCTCCTCTCACTACTTGAATCTAACAATCACAAAGACACCTTTCAACAAGTTAATAGTTTACATTAATATACCAATATCTAGAGAATTGTGGCAAACCTGTCTGAAACACTCGGAAGGAGCACTTAAAGATCCAGTCTCTTTCAAGTAAGTATCCCACTGGAAATCATCTGGAAAAAATATACAAAATAGGTTGTTTTTTTTGTATTATTCAGTATTTACAATATGTATACTAACTTTCAGGAATAAAATGGGTTTTAGTTCTATGTCTTTAAAAATACATTCTAAAGAGCAGATCCAAACTTCTTGATCTACATTTGATTATCAACATGAAATAAAAAATAAGACAACTGCCTGATAATAATGGCTCTGATATAAATTACAAGCTAGATCTTCTTAGCATAATAAAGACTACAGCACAGTGATTCTAAAAATGTGGACTCTAGAAACACCTAAAAGACTTTTACAGAGTAATAGCAAATTCTACTCATTTGTCTCTAAATTTACTCGATACATGTGTTTTTACCATTTTGTTCCATTAATGTGAAGCCGCTTTGTTTTTCATGGGGAGCTAAAGGTGTTTAGGTGTGTGGTCTAACAAAATTTTACCCCTGCAATGCTTTATGGAAAGAAGAAAATCAGAGAACCAGAGTTGTTTCTCAATTCACTAGGTCTCCATCCAGGTGTCAAGAATATGGCGGCAGAACAAAATGTAAACCAGTCATTGGTACAGTCACTAATATGAATTATTTTAACGATCTACATCCTCTACAAACTCTTGTTATCTTTTCTCTCTTAGTCTTAATAATACTTTATAATGCTAGTGGAGAAGGTCAGAAAGTAGTATACTCTGCCTGGCTCGAACACTTCAATTCATGTGCCAGTCAGATGCCAAAGACACTGAGAGAAAGACTTGATAGCTGTATTAAAGGTACAATTAATTCATACAAAGTTTAATTCTCATCAACCACGAGGTTTTTCTAAACTCTTATTTAATTTCCTCATGATAAAAATATTGATTTTGACAGTTCCCCTTCCTGGGGGAATCTCTGTTACTGGCCTATTAGATAGGATATCTAAGGCTATAACACACTTCATACACATACGCGCGCGCGCGCACACACACACACACACACACACACACACACACACACATGCATGTGAAGTGCTGATAATATTAAACAACAAGCTTTTCAGAAAACAAACAATCAAAAAGCCTGACTCATAGTGTTTGCAGATTTCTATGATGTAAACACTATCACCATAGCTGACTGCAAGGTGCCAAGGTGAGGTCACCAACCATAAAGTTGGAAAGAGATGTGCACAATCGGCTCTCCCAAGATGGTGTGAACCAGCTTCATGATACCACCAATATGTGTGTATGTATTCTTATGTATGCACACATATTATATATGGTATTAAGCATGTCATACATAACATTGTACACCCTGCTTTTTTTAACTTAAAAATAAATCTTAAGAGACTGTCCCATTTTAAAAAATACTGTGTTTAAGTCCACTTCCAGACTATGTGAAGCAAGTACTACCAGATGCTAAAAGGCATACAGCACAATGTCTAGAATATAGGCTCTGGAGTTGAACCTGCCTTCTTCCCATCTGGCTCTGCCTCTTACTAGCTATGTGACCTTACTAGCAAGTCGTTTCACCTGCTCAGCTTCAATTCTTTCTTCTATAAAATGAGAATGTAATAAATATGGTACAAGGTATTTTATTAATTAAGCGAAGTAGCATACATGTAAGTCACTCAATAAATGGTGTTATTATAAAACTAAATGTCATAGTTGTGCTTGAATTTATAAATACGGGATAGTTTTCTCAAATGTGAAAACTGAGACTGATAGCTCCAAAATTAAACTGACCAAGATATTTCAGTGACCTCCTAAGCACTAACCTGACAATCAGAAGACCTGAAATTCTAACTGAAGCTCCACTGCCATATGGTCTTAGAGAGCATTAAAAACAAAAAGAACAACAAAACAAAACATGAATGGGAAAAAATCTGGCTAAGATGTCATTAAGGAGCTGACATCCCAGGAAGAAGAAAGTATTAGTTAGAAATAATGACTGGGGAACTAAAACCATTTCGCAATTGTACCTTACAAAACTAAAATTCTTCCACAAACCAGATATATCCGTAAAAATTTTTCAGTGACATTGGAAAAGACTTAATACATCTCTGTAACATAATTTTTAAAATATTCTATCACCACTTGTGTCTGAATGGGCTCTAATTTGAGCTAGCAAATCCTTTATACCGGTGTGCTTTTATATGACCATTTTCTATTACATTGCAAGCTAATGACCATATGTAGGATTTAACCATTGCAGCCTTAATTTTTTTTTTTTATTCAAAAGGCAAAACTTTTAGTCTGCAACACTGTTCAGCTTGGCTGTCCATGTGCTGAGACTCTACCAATAACATAGCAACAGGCTTTACTAATTTAGATTTGAACACATCTACAACAATGCCACAGCTGGAATTCCTGACCAGGAGCCAAAATAGAAAATCTCAGCCAAGCCTGAGGTCCCAGTCTGCCTCTGCATCTTATCCTCATTGACAGATGAGGTGAAGAATGTTATTCCCTATCAGAAAATAAGCCTGGGAACTGATAGGTTTGTTCATGAGGCAAGTGTACACACATAACCATGTGATCTGATTATTTGCACATAACATGTCCATGGTCCCTTCTTGTTTGACTTGTAATCTATTCTAGTCCATTATTTGTCCAAACACCTTTTGGCAAATTGAACATAATCTATATAAGCCCCCTGGTCTTCTCCAGAGTAAATCAGAATGATGTCTTCCACCAGTGTGAGCCTTGGGTTCAGAGTATCTGGAAAGAAGATAGCCAAAATATCTAGAGCTGGAAGCTTCTCAGCTGAATGATCACAGCGCCCACTACTTTACAGCATTTTTAACAACTGTAACTGAGCATTTAATGTCTATCTTGTCTCCTAAACTCAAAGAGGGCAGGAATCATGATTGTCTTATACATCACTAGATCCCATAGAAAGTCACCAGTATGTGCCAGGCACTGTCCTAGGTACTGGAGATGCAGCAATTAATACACAAAAATCCTGGCTCTCTTGGAGCTTACCTTCTAGCAGTCACTCACTGATTTCTAAGGTCAGGGCCCTAAGAAATACCTGCAGATGTCTGTCAATTTAATTAAGTAATCTCACTTTTTAAATCAAAAGTTTGAGAATTTTGAAAAGTTACTAGTTTCAACCTTTAAGAATATATTTTTTTCAAATTTACTTTTGTGAAATTGTTGGAATGGCAGATCTATAGAGATAAAAAGTAGGTAAGTGGTTCGCTAGAGCTGGGGAAGGAGAGAGGCACTGGGGGAAAATAAATAAGTGACTGCTAACTGGGTACAGGATTTTTTAGGGTGATGAAAATGTTCTAAAACTGATTGTGGTGGTGGTCGCACAATTATGTGTATATACTGAGAACCACTGAAGTGTATACTTTAAATAGGTGGATTGTATTATGGTATGTGAATTATCTCTCAGCAAAATTGTTATATTAAAAAAAACAGATGGGGAGGAATCTGTAGGGATGACTCTAACCTAATGGCCTCCATTTCCTTGGAGGGATTTAGAGGTTGGAGGAAAGAACTAAGGACCAAATAAGGCCAATGGGAAAAATAAGGAAGCACTGAGGGACCACTGGTCAGAGAGAATGGTTCCATGGGGATTACCTCTATAGGCAATGTTCCTGTAGGAACAGAAAGTCATGTGTAAACTGCTCCAAGGGTGGGACTGGCAGGTACAACAGAAAGACAAGGGGCAAGAGGTTTGCCTGAAATCTCTGGTAAACACGATAAGTTTGCTATAGTACTTTTTGTTCAGCCTTTTGTGTGCATATGACTTATTTTCTCATTTTCCTTAAAAATAGGTACAACGGATCGATATGTCTCATAAGTCTTTTGATCTATAGGCTCCACCTCTTTTTTTCTTTTCTCCTCTTCCCCTAGCAATTTTTTTGCTGATGATACCAATTTAGAATTTTCCTGAGTCTATCTCCTGAGTCTCTGATGCAGTACTATACATGCACTGTTCACAATAAGGAACTTAAAACATGAATTAATAACTCGGTATGAATAAATAAAATTAACATTTACTGAACATTTATGATGTACCTAGGCATTATATTAGGTGCTTTATACTCATTTTCTTTATTTAAATTCCAATGATCCCATAAGATAAGTAGTATTATCTCTGTGCGACAGAGAAGGAAAAAGAGACTAAGAATCTTGAGTATTTTTGCCAAGGTCACAGGGCCAATAAAGAATGAGGCCAGGATTCTAGGACAGGTCTGTCAGACCTCCCAATGCCTAACCCTTTATCCACTGAACTGTCTTTTGATCATCAAAAAAGGACTTTCACATTGACTCTAATGTCAGAAGAAGGGTTTTTATTAATAATCATTTTAAACTGGAAACACATGGTAATAATTAGATATCTTTAAATTTGGCAAAATTTGCATTAAAATACATGGCTATCTTTTTACTTAATGTCATACCAATTTATCTCTAAGTAAAACCAAAGTAAATTTTTCAAACTAAAATACTATTTTTTGACCTTCCTTATTGCTTACATTTTATATTTACAGACCTTTACTGTACACAGACTATATCAAAAGCAATGAGTTTATATTAACACTGAGTGAAGAAAAATATGTTGTATTGAACTGCTTTAAAAACCTACCATTTTGCATAGAAGATGTGCCTGAGTGAGGAGCTTTCCCTTGATTCTCCTTCTTGACATCCATTGAACCTTAAAAAAAGAAAATCATGAGCAATACTGGAAGACCATAGCAATAGTCTGAAAGAGCACTTAGAAAAACTATAAACTGAAACTATTTTCTGATAGGAGCCAGTTTTAATTTTATAATTAATATTCTAATTTTCTACATAGGACTTCTTTTTTTAACATACTATGTACCTTATAATTTGATCATTTATTTTGTTTATTGTATGCCTCACTCCACTTAAATGTTATCTCCAAAAGGACAGTGATTTATTTATTTTATTTAGTCTGTTTTGTTCACTGCTATATCTTCAGTGCCTAGAACTGGCATGCAATATCACCCTCAAACATTTGTTAGATGAATAAATAAATACACCAAATGAGCTGAGTTGATCCTTACAATATTCAAATTAACATGCCCTAGAAATAGAGTGGATGCTTTTGAGAGTTTAAAACATAACAGGGAAGCTAGAATATAATGTAATTCAACGGACTAGGCAGAATTTTTTCTCTGTGCCAATGTGAGGAGCTCAAACAGTGCTAAACCTGTGACTTCACCAAATCTAAGATATTACATTATTTTGCCCACATATATTATAGTACATACCTCTTAAAGTACTCATTTTTAAAAATATTAATCATAATACTGTTATGCTGAAAAAATTAATCAAAATTCCTTAATATCATCAAATAAGCAGTCAGTGTTCACATCTCCCCAGTTGTCCTAATTAAGTGTGTCTGTTTGAATCAGGACCCAAATAAAGTCTATACATAGTAATGGTTGATATGTCTCATAAGTCTTTTGATCTATAGGCTCCACCTCTTTTTTTCTTTTCCCCTCTTCCCCTAGCAATTTTTTTGCTGATGATACCAATTTAGAATTTTCCAAACTGGATTTTGCTGACTGTCTCCTCATATGTTCTTCTGGTCCTTATATTTTCTCTAAATTGGTATTGATATTTTGATCAAGAGTTCAATCAAAGTCAGGTTTGGCTTTTTTGTGGGGAGGATAGGAGAGATGACTTCATAGGTTGTGTTGAATACTTCTCATAGGAGGCTCCTAGTATTTAGTTCTATAGAGTGAAACTTCCCCTCTTCAACCATTGTTACCCTGAGGTGCAGGTCACATAGAGAAGTTGCATTCTCCACAGATTACCAGTAAGTTTTCTTTTTCGGTATCATTATGAACTCATGAATTTAATCATATCTGATATGTTTCCATCTATTGCTGTTTTACCCTATCGATGCTCAAATTGTCAAGCAACAAGCTTCTTAAAGAAAGATCTATGAGTTATTCCAGGTATACCATTTAAGATAACAGATCTACTTTCTGGTTATGACTGAGTGACTCTTCAAGATATGTGAACACTTGAAGAGGATATATGGGTTGCTTTCTATTTAAATGACTTGGCTAGTACAAAGAAAGTACATACTTATATTTACTAAATAGTTCTACAGTAAGATTTTCTAATAGGTAAGAAAATAAAACTGTAAAGCTAAAGTAAAGAATCTTGTTACAGAGACTACACTAAACTAATACACTTGACAAATTGGGAACAGCAGAGGACAACAATCAGCATTCAGCCAAAGAAAGTCAAGAGAAGACACGGGACTTGAACAGGGTCTTAAAGGAAGAACAGGATTTAAGATAGCAAAGGTGTGATGTATATATTATGAGAGAGAAAATTCAACTCAAAATAGTGCAAATGAGGAGAAAAGTGAGAAGGACAGTGAGAAGCCTTCTCACTAGAACAAAACAAAATGAAGCATTTTTAATCACTCATATTAGAGTTAGAAGATTTGTATTCTGATTTTGGCATTGTCACAGACTGTTGTTATGACCTGTTCACTTAACCTCCCTGAGCATCAGTTTTCTCATTTACAAAACGAGGAAGACAAAATTATCTTTAATAGCTATTCATTTCTAAAATTCTGATTCTAAGCACCTAACATCTATTAAAAAGGCTTTTTCAAAAAAAGTTCAGTCTACCAAAAGATACTCATTCCAAACGAATAACTAAAAATATTATCATCTTTAGACATGTGAATCTTACCTTCATTCACTGTTCGCCCCATTCTACCCCTTTCTGGTATTATTTCCTACAAGGAGAAAAAACAATCAATGCCTCCTTTTAGCACAACACATTTCTAAAGGATGGTATTATTAGAAATCAGTTGTAGAGTAAGATCATTTTAATCTCTTTCCCTTGAATAAAAATGATATGTTTTAGTAGTTGCTAAGGGCTGGGGGAGGACTGGGGAGTGACTTGCTAATGGGTGTGGGTATGAGTAAGGAGTTTCTTTTTTGAGGCGATGAAAATGTTCTGGTATTAGGTAGTGGTGATTGATGCACAATCTTGAAAACACACTAAAAATCACTAAATTGTGTACTTTAAAAGGGTAAATTTTGTGGTTAAATGAATAAAAAAGAGCAGATGGTAAGTTGGTAGAGTTGGGATTCAAACTGAGGGCTATTTCAAAAGCTCCTTAAGCTCATTTTACCGAGAGGTGGAAGAATCATGACTGTGTTGGTGAAACTTATAGAACTGCAGGAGTCAAGTCTAACAAGACAATGACTTGTTAAAAGGCCTGTGTATTTTGAGGCACTAATTCATTCATTAATTCAAACTTTTCCTGCATGTCCTTAGTATGACAGGTACTCTACAACAAAGATAAATAATACACTGTCCTTGCCCTCCAACAGCTCCGTCTAGTTGGAAATAGGCATATTAACAAAATGCAATGTGAGTGCTATAAAAGAGATATGTACACAGGAATACTTAATATAGCATAAGGATTATCTACCTCCTATTACTCTGTGTGCCTGTAGTCAGAACATGATGATGTGTATAACGGAAGATAATTTGTTATGTAAAAGAAGCCTACGGAGAATACATTCGTTAAGCCAACCAAAACACCTTCCACATCCTCCGCATCTCTGATTCAAAAGACTTACACTCAAGCATCACTTTCCGCAAACTTGCTCCTTCTGATATTTTTGCTTCTCTTACTACCACCACTAGTTTTCCAGGTACTTGGCCTTAAAATTGTAGGTATGATTGAATGTGTGAGGTTCTCTTCTTTCACTCATACATTCGATCAGTGGCCAACATGCACTGTCTCATTTCCCTTTCCCTTGCCACTAGTTTACACCCTCATTAGCTCCCACCTGGTCTAATACCATAGCCACCTACCTTGTCTCATCACAAGGGTCTCTCCCTACATGTCAGATATGGTCTGAGTTGTTTTCTGTCCAAATCACCTTCCTGTTTCAATAACTTCATTGACTATTGACTTAAACAAAACATCTTCTGTGAGGCACACTTAAGGCCCCTCACAATTTCAAAGCCAGCTGACATCTACCACCTATCACTATCCCGTGTCCTATCTGCATGAGATACCTTTTCCTCCTCTTCTGCCTCTTGAAATCCTGTACAACCTTTAAGGTCTAACACAAATACAACCTCCTTCTTGAAGCCTTTCTCGTTCCTTTCTACATTACTACCATCTGTTTCCAGGTGTGAGCTAGTCATTTATTTAACAAATACTTGCAGAATTCTTATTATGTGCTTGATGCTGTGTGGACAGAAGATATACTATCTACTACAAAAGAGCCTGAAATCTAGTGTGTGTTTGGGGAGGCGGTACTTTTAACAAATAATTCCCCAAACAGAATAAAAAACAGGCTTTATTAAAAGAGGCAAAAATGGTGCTCCATGAGAAGATAGAAGGTACAATTAACTGGGAATGTAAAAGAAAGTTTCTCAAAAAAAGTAGCACTTGAATTGGCCCTTTAAAGATGAGCATTTCAATGAACAGAGAAGACAGAAAGGAATTTCAGGCCGAAGACATAAAAAGAGCAGAGACTACAGAAGCTCCTGCCTCCTCTATTTCATTAAGAAATGCTGGAGTTGCTCAGGTTCTTTCTGGGCTCTCACCTCCCTCCACAGTCCCTCAGGGACCATGGCTTTAGGAGCCACCCATGCAGACAACTCACAAAGCATTACCTCCCCTTCCCAGATCTCTCTTCTGAAAGTCAGACTAGAATATTTAAATTGATTGAATATTCACTACAACTGCCAGGATGCTGTCAAGTAAGGACTATAATCTAGTGGCTAAAGAAAAAGACAAAGTGAAATATAGAGAGGGTGCTGAATCCAAGCAGATTAGTAAAGGGAGAGTCCATGGAGGGAGTGAAGGCACTTACCAACTTTAATCAGAGAGCAAAAAAGCTGTGTTACAATCAACCAATGAATTTGTGAGTTATATTAAAACAAGTCCCATTACTATGCAAAGGGGTTTGGTCCAAAAAAGTTGAGAATGGTCACACATAGAAGGTATACCCAGGTTCCTATGTTCTTTTCTCAAATCCATAACTCGTAAGTTAATTCTTAATCTCAACTAGTATTGACTGCTCCCATTAGTTAAGTGATATTATAATCCTACAGTGTGAAGATATATTTATAGAGATAACTAAAAGTAAATCTTTGAGGATCTAAAAAAATAAATCCATGTACCATGTTCACAAATTGAAAGACTTCTTGGATAGGTATAAAAATGCACTAACCATACTGATAAACTGAATTCAACCATAATTCAATTTTGTTTCTCCAAAGGCACTATTTAATCAAGATGAAGAGGTACTGGCATAAGGACAGACTTACAGATTGATGGAATGGAATAAGAGTCCTGAAAGATACATATATATATGATCAGTAGGTTTTCAACAAAAGTGCCAAGATAATTTCAATGGAGAAAGGATAGTTTTTTTTCTTTCCAACATATGGTGCTGGACCATATCCATATATTAAAAAATGCAAAAACAACACTTATCTCACAAGATACACAAAAATTATCTTTAAATAGATCATAAATCTAAATGTAAAGCCTAAAATTATAAAATTTCTAGAGAACATAGACCTTGTGACTTTGAATGAGACAATGATTTCTTAGATATGGCACAAAAAAGTACAATGCATAAAAGAGAAAATTAATAAACTGGACTTCATCAAAACTAACACTGCTCTTTAAATGATACTATTAAGAAAATAAAAGGATAAAAACACATATCTGATTTTTAAAAATCTATATCCAGAATATATAAAGAACTCTTACAACTCAATTTTTAAAAGACCAACAGCCCAATAAAACATAATTGGCAAACGATTTGAACAATCGCTTCGCTAAAGAAGACATGAATGGCCAACAAGCATGTAAAAATATGCTCAACGTCATTAGTATTCAGGGAAGCACAAATTAAAACCACAATGAGAAACCACTGCACAAATGGCTAAAATTAAAAAGGCTGACAATGTTGGTGAGGATGTGGAATAGGATCTCTCATATGTGTTGGGAGGAATATAAAACGAGTATTTCTATAAAAACAACTTCTTAGAGTTAGACACAAAGCAGTGAGTTGTCTGAAGACAATCAAAAGTGAGCTTGTGTCCACTGTGGTAATTTAAGGATTCTTTCGGGGTAATGATAAAATCAAAAGCATTCGCCCTAAACACTTTTCTTTAACTCTTAAAGTAGACAGCCTTCACTGTTTTCCCTCTTGAGCCATGTATATATACATGTATTCCACAGCATCTAGAACAGTACTAAGCACAAGGTAAATTCAAACTGAACACCTGAGTGAATATTCACCAACCTTAAAACAATATTTCTTTTCAAATATTCTGAAATTTGTGCATTTTGTTGGAGATTTGTTTTCTCTCACCAATATTCTTGCTATCCAAGTTTTATATTTGGTATATGCAGATGTGTAAATTATCATTCAATCTAGGCACTAGATCTAAGATCAAAGTGAATGTTTAAGCTTACTTATGAGCATAAAGATTTCTGTATTAGAAAGTATCACCACTACTGAGCTCTCAAACTATAAGAGCTAATCCATTTAAGCCAGTCGACAGAATAATCTTTTTTGTTTCACTTAAACACAGGATTTTGTTTACAGACATTTATTTACAGACAAAGGGTATAATCACATGTGTCAAGGGTTTATGCCCACAAGAATCAAAGAGGAAAGGCCTCTGGGAGCCCCCATGCAGGGGTCCAAGGCTGTATTTCCACCCAATATTTCCACTCAACAGCAAATATAAAAGCAAGTCTTGTGTAATACAAGTTGTTTATCTGCTCACCTCTCCTCACAGATTGTAAAGTGACTAAGAATACAGACCACACATTACTCTTCCTTGAGCTCTCCCACAGCTAGCACAAAAGCTTGCACTAAAAAAAGTACTCAAATGTTCACTGATAGTGACTAACAGTGACTAAAATTCACTCTAAGTGTATATACAGGTCTGTATAGAATTATATGATTATTTAAGTATGGGGAAGAAAGATTATTTAAGTACAGGGAGAAACACAGGACACATACTAGCTGTGAATAAGGCTTATCTGGGAGGGTAAAGGTGATAGTGTGTGCTGGTTGGGGGGGGAGGTATTTTATAACTACACCCCCTATGTAATATAATCCTATTTCTATAAAACTGTGTGCAAGTTTACATAAAGTAATGCAAAAATATTCTGGTGACCCTCCTTTTTTGCTTCACAGGGTGATGAGATTTTAGGTGACCTTTATTTTCTTCCTTATATTTTCATATTATTTGAATTCTTTACAATGGTATGTATTAAATAATCAGAGAAAGTTATTTTCATGGGGGCGGGAAGAATGCCCTGATATTTTTTAATGATCCCTAAATATTGTTATATTATTAAGAAGCTCTATACATGCAGTGTTGGTCTATCATATAAGTTAAACAAATTATATGTATTCTTCAAGAAAAAAATTTATACTGTGATGATTACTGGTAGCTATATCAATTATGTGTAAATATTATTTCAAGTCTTTAAAGCCATGACAAATTATTTCATCTGTGAGTCTTGGTTTTCCCATGTGTAAATTAAAGCTAATACCATCTACACTTCATAGTGTAGTCATGAAAATTAAAATAAGATAGTATAGGTAGAGCACCCAGCATAGTATCATGAATAAGTGGAAGCTCCAAGACTGTTTTCTATCCCACCCCATCTGCCCTAATTAAAATTCCATGAGATGAGTGAGTTTTACCATTAACACTTAACGTTAAGTTGTAAAATAAAACTATGTTCTTACTTTGATTCATGAGCATTACTTAATCAGTCTTTCAAAGTATAGACCAAAAAGGTGTTTAAAGAAACAGAAATACTTCAAATATATGGTAATGGAAGGAAACTAGACTTCAGGTTGTGAGCACACAATTGAGTATACAGATGTCGTACTATAATGTTGCACATCTGAAATTTATATAGTTATTAACCAATGTTACCCCAATAAATTTAATAAAAATTAAAATTAAAAAAAGAAACAGAAATGCTAAGTTTAAGTCATTCTTAAATTAAGCAGTAATAAAGATACCCATACATATATATATATATACGTATGCACGCACATATATCCTAATAACTGATGTAATCCCATTCAAAACTAACACAAGCATTTTTATCATGAACTTCAAAATTGGGCCTTAACATGCCCTATTGTTTCAATTGTGTGTATGTATATAATTTGTATTAAATTTAGCCCTTTATTTCCTTTTTCAAAGTGTCTGTCTTCTTACTAATATGTTGTCTGCCTGATTAATCAAATTCTAAGAGAAATTTATTTCATTGCGGAAATATTCATTTTTTTCTTGTATTTGTACAGA
>NW_011888862.1:6789015-6823684 GCF_000151845.1 Pteropus vampyrus
TATATATGTTTGTAATGCCCAGATATATAATTACCAAAGAAAGCAGCTGCCATCTACTAACCAGCATTATCAGAAAACTTACATATTCTAGCTAAAGCCAAAAGAAACTTGATAAAACCCTGTGTTTGAGGTATAATTACTCAAGAATATATTATTTCCTTCAAGGACAGTGAGTATTTAAAATAGCTTTTATGGGTGCTATAGTAATCGGAGGGATTACTTCATAAACTATATAAATGTCTAACCAATGTACTATATACCTGAAACTAATAAAATAAATTTTTTTAAATAATAATATTGTAATAACTATGTATAGTGCCAGGTGGGTACTAGACTAATTGGGGGGAATCACTTCATTAGGTATATGTCTAATTATTGTGTTGTACACCCGAAACTAATATAAAATACTGAATGTCAACTCTAATTGAAAAATAAAAATTAAAAAAAGAAAATAGCTTTTGGCCCTTTGTGAACCAAAATAGCCTTTGTGGATGCCTAGAAACTAGAAGATTTTTTTTCTTCTTTTTTACACATTCTTCACCCCCCCACACACATCCCCCCAAAAATTATACTACAGGTAAATAAAAGGGAGAAAAAAATCACTTATAATCCCACCATCAAACAATAATACCTGTTATTACCATCTGGTATATATCCTCTCAATTTTTAAAAAATCACATATGTAAATCCATATGCAGTACACATCTGAACCACTCCTAAATGTACATCTTCCAAATTCCACATTTTTCAGGTAAAATTCTGCCTATATTATAAATTCATAAAGCCAACATTTTTAGCTAAAATGAAAACTAGACAATAATAAATGCCTTTTAAAAGTTTGTGCAAAGTTAAGCCCCAGAGAAAACTGCAGAAAAAGCTTAACTCTGCTCTCAATATACTTTGAACTGCTTCAGCCCTTTAAGAAAGACTCAAATAAGACCCCTAGAGTTAGTGCTCCAGGTTACATGGGAGAGATAATTTTGTTGAGAAAAAAATTTTTAAGCTTTGTTTTGTTTTTACCAGCATAAAACTGCTTCATTAAATGTATATAAGGGGTAACTGCACTGCGTAAAAAAAACAAAAACAAAAAAAACAAATATAAATAAGCCCCCCAAAAAGGGGGTTTGGTTAGCACTATTTTATAGTGTCTGACATTTAAATTTCCTTTACCAAAAGACCACGGTTACACTAATAAATTTAGCAGTTGTATCTAGCAAGCTTTGACCAAGCATAGATAGATAGTCTGGGATATTTTACAAAACCATTTGTTTTGCTGATTGTACCTTGTCATAGAATTAAAAGCTGATAAGAGATCAAAAAAATGCTTTGAAAAGTCTTGCACTGTTTTAAACCATTTTCTCAATATGATTAAACAATGTAAATAGTAATTAATAGTGGAATTATTAAACCTAAAATTTCCATTGCTCTTATCTGATTCTGGAGTAAATTGCACTTTTTTTTTTTTTTTGAGAAAGACAGTTTTAAAGGACTATTTATCAAGTTAATAAGTCTATAATACCAAGATTACAGAATCCCTCCCCTTATTCATTTGTTTGGCGGTTTTGTTTTTGTTTTGCCCTTCCTTTTTTTGTTTTGTTTTGAAGATAAAGTAATATACCTTGAGTTTCTAATTAGAGACAACTAGCCAAAGAGTCAATAAGGGTGACAAGGACAGGAACTAAACAAGTCTGATAAGCAAGAAATCTTCCAGGGCCCTCTGTATTTCAGATGTTATAAAATGGATGAAATTATAGCATCTCAACCTGAGAGTATAAAAATAAAATACAGATGTTAAGTTGAAAAAAATAAATTTGTTCCCACACCAACAGCAAGGTTTGCTTTCATATTTCTCAGATAGATGTCCCATAGGCGGTAATAATGTCCCAACTTAAGCATTCATTATTAGACTTGTTCACTAAACCTCCCTCTTGGCAGATACTAAAAATCACATTTTTTGAAAGGTAAAGTAACCTTAAATAGAGACATCATATTTTATTGGTGTAGAAAAGAGTCTCAACTATGTTATATATTTATACAATATAGACTAACTAATTGCCTGATGACCAGAGTTTTGGTAATAAGTGTAATGATAACACCCATAATACAAAGAGTTGCTGGGATACCTCACTTTCCGCAACCTGGCCTTTACCTTCCCTCTTCTCCTATAACTGCTTTCCAAGGCCCCAATTACCTCCTGAACATCAAACCCCATTTCAATGTTTCAGTCATTCTCCTCAACACTTCAGGAGCCCTCTGTGATAGGTCACCCCTCATTCAAGACACCTCTCCTCTTTGAGCATCAGGCATGTGTTATTCCCTGGTTGATCTACCTCTATTATCCCTCTGTGTCTACTTCTTGCTTCTGTCCTAGCCATTGATCTTCTCTAGTCAGTCAGTCTGTTCCTCTAAATTCCAGAATTTTAGAATCTAGAATCTCATTCTATTCAATCACTGATGCAACAGCCCTATGTGGATGACTCCTATATCAGCATCTCCAATCCCAATCTCTCTCCAAAATTTCTAGTCTAGCCAATGGAACATCAGTTTGAATGCCTCATGACTATGTAAAACACTATGTATTTTAAAAATCAAACTCTTTTGCCCTCAAAATGTGCTCCTCTTCCTTTGTTTCCTATTTTAACAGGCATTATGAAGTCCCAATCTTTTTGAATTAGTCCCACTTTGTCTAATATCTTATCAGTTACAAAGTTCTGTTTATTCTTGAATATCAGAAAGCTGGTAGTGAAAGAAAAATGATTCAAACCTAGGTTTGTCAGACACCAGAAGACTGGGCTCCAATATACTGTACATGCTTTGAAAAGGAAAAGTACATGCACCCTACACAAAATGGATCCATGAGGAAAGGAGAAAATAAAGATTTGGCCCCTGGGATCTAATGATGTTGGTGTTGGCAGTAGTAATAATAAATACTAAGAGCTGTCACTGAGCTCTTGCTAAATATCTGGTACCCTACTAGGGCCTTTTTATATATTTTTCTTATCTAAAGCTTACTACAAGCCTGTAGGGTTTGACACTATTATTAATGTCCATCTGAAAGTTAAGGATACTGAGGCTCAAAGACTTGTGCAAGATCACCAATATAGATTTCAACCTAAGTCCATGAATGCTTAACCATGATGCTAAAATTGCTTCTGTCATGTTTGTGTACATGCCTTATCTCCTCTGCTGGACTATAAGCTTTTGGGGACTGTACCATGTCTGGTTCATCTATCCACAGTGTCCACCACATATTAGGCCCCTAAAATGTTTGCTAAATGAATAACTAAAATCTGCTGTGCTACAGGCTACTCGTACCTAAACCACAGAGTCCCAGAACACTGCGGTTTTAAAAATAGTTTGGTGAGATTTTTCTTTTGGCTGTCATTGTTGTCTTCTCTGTTCCTTTCTCCAATGTCTAACCTGTTGTCTTAATTTACACACAAGTCTAGGTAGATAGGCCAAAGAGAATATACTGTAAGATCTAAAATAGTCCCCCCACATCTTTCTCCTTCCCAACATCTGCTAGACATTTATGTTTTTACCTCAAATTTGATAAACTTCTAGGATGTTTGAGGTCTCAGAAAGACAGGCTCCATACCTAGGAATAAACCTAACGAAGCATGTGAAGGACCTATACACTGAAAACTATGACATTATTTTAAAAAACTGAAGGTTACAGCACTCCTGGCTGGAAACCCGCCCCTGCTTTTGGGGTGTACTATCTTACCTCTTTACCTCCTAAGTTCCACAGGGCTGCAGCTTTCCTTAGCAAGCCGTCTCCTTCTAAAATATACTTTCAATAAATATTACTTTTTCTCAAAAAAATAAAAATAAAAAATCGAAGACGCAAAGAAATGGAAAGATATTCTGTGTTCATGGATTGGAAGAATCAACATAGTTAAAATGACCTTATTACCTAAAGCATTATACAGATTTAATGCAATCCCCATCAAAATTCCAAGGGCATTTTTTAAAGAAATAGAACGAAAAAATCATCAGATTTGTATGGAAGCGCAAAAGACCCCAAAGAGCCAAACCAATCCTGACAAAAAAGAACAAGGCTAGAGGTATCACTCTGCCTGACTTCAAATTATACTATAAAGTGACAACATGGTATCAGCAGAAAAAGAGACACACAGACCAATGAAATAGAATTGAGAGTCCAGAAATAAACCCCAATATATATGGGCAAATAATTTTTGACAAAAGAGCCAAAATTATACAATGGAGAAAGGAGAGCCTCTTCAATAAATATTGCTGAGAAAACTGGAAAGCCACATCATAAAAATGAAACTAGACTGCTATCACCATACACCAAAATTAACTCAAAATGAATATAAGACCTGAAACAATAAATTGCATAGAAGAAAACACAGGTACTGAACTCATGGATTTGGGATTTAGAGGATTTTATGAATTTGACCTCAAAGGCAAGGGAAGTAAAAGCAAAAATAAATGAGGCGATATCAAACTAAAAAGCTTCTGCATAGCAATAGAAACCATCAATAAGGCAAAGAGGCAACCATTCGAATGGGAAAATATATTTGCAAGCAACACTTCCAATAAGGGCCTAATATCCAATATATAGAAAGAACTCATACAACTCAATAACAACGACAAAAAAATCCAATTTAAAAATGGGCACCTCTGAACAGACACTTCTCCCAAAAAGACATACAAATGACCACAGACATATGAAAAGATGCTCAACTTCACTAGCTATTAGGGAAATGCAAATCAAAGCCACAATAAGAGAGCACCTCACACCTGTTTGAATGGCTATCATCAACAGGGCAAGTAATTACAAGTGCTGGAGAGGTTGTGGAGATAAAGGAACCCTCAGACACTGCTGGTGGGAATATAAATTGGTATAGGCACTATGGAAAGCAGTATGGAGGTTCCTCAAAAAACTAAAAATAGAATGACCGTATGACCCAGCAAATCCCTCTTCTGAGTATTTACCCAAAAAACTTGAAAACATTTATCTGCAAAGATATATGCACCCCGATGTTCATATTAGCATTATTCACGGTGGCCAGCATATGGAAGCAACCAAAGTGTCCTATGTTAGATGACTCAATAAATAAGATGTGATATATATACACAATGGACTATTACTCAGCCATAAGAAAAGAGAAATACTGCCATTTGCGACAACATGTATGGATCTTGAAATTATCATGCTAAGCGAAATAAGTCAGACAGAAAAAGTTGAGAATCATATGATTTCACTCATACGTGAGAAATAAAACTGAAAGCTAAAAACAAACATGACAAACAAACAGAGACTCATGGACTCAGACAGTGGATTACCGATTACCACAGGGAAGGGAGGAGGGGGGAGGTAAGTAGGAGTTAAGGGGGTTAAATAGTTGGTGACAGAGGAAAATTTAACTTTGAGTGGTAAATAATGCAATATACATATTACATACTGTTGAACTGTACACTTGAAACCTATTTGATTTTATTAACCAATGTCACCCCAATAATTCTAATTTTAAGAAAAGTCCCAGCACAAGTGGATTACTATTACAAGTATTGCTTTTCAGAGAGTGGAACAACTAGAAATATATGCTGTACGAGAGTTCAGTATATTCATTGCAATGACATAACAATTGGAACCAAAACATATGCTTAAACTACAATTCACCAAAAAAAGGGAAAAAAGACACAGTCCCTACACAAAAAATAATATAACTGCAAAAATATTTCTATCCCCTTGAGTATATCAATAGTTTAAGAAGTTTCAAGGCTAATAGAGCTTCATGAATATATTTGCTGATAGTTTTTTTAAAAAATGATGGAATAAGTGATGGAAGTTATAGTACACACACATAACTCACCAAAGACTATTAATGAAATAGCACAAGTAGAACTTTTTCATATCTTGCTACACAGACACTGTTTTCGAACTTGAAATAACAAAAAAAAAGCTCTTTATTGCCCAGTCAATGTGCAAAAGGATGACAAAGAAGTCTGAGTTAACTGCATAAAACAATACCTTTAAGTTTTTCACTCTGACTGGAAAATAGTTTATTAGTTTGGTTTCAAGAATACTTTACACTTATACCTAAATGCAAAAACACATATTAATTTAATTCAAATACATTATAACTATATATTTTCCTTTGACAAAGAGAAACTGGCTCTTTTAACTAAAATTTTGCTTCTGGTAATGGTGATTATCTGAATACGGGATAGAAAATGTATATGTATCTATTGATTATATACAGCCATATATAACTTGTTAAATTGGACAACATTCATAACTTTTAAGATTTCACAAGTATCTACTCAATACACTCAAGTAAATAATTAAATTTCCCATTTCCTGATATATCTATAAAAGTAATCAGAAAAATGCTAAATTTTAATGTTGTGATTACCTTTAAAAATAAAATTCCATCTACGACTTGTGAATAATCAATAAGAATGAACATTTTTGGTAGTGAGGATTTATCAAATCAAGGCTTCTGAAGGAAATTAAGGTTTCTAGAGGAGCAATTTTAATTATGCTTTAGTAAAGTCTACCCCCAACAAATCAGAAATTCATCTTTTTCTATGTCAAAACAAGCTCAAGGAAAAAAAATCTATTTTCAAGAATTTTTAATTTATCTAAAAAATTATAGACTACAAGTTAAAGTAACTAATCACTTGCTAGTTTAAAATAATTTATATGAAAACTATACATTTAGTTAAGTACGTTATGTCAGAAAATAGATAAATGAAAAGCAAGTCAAGGGTTGCCAAAATCCCAGTTTGTAGTTGTAAATTCCTAAGGTTTTAAAGCACAGCCACAGGCTAATTGCCCAAAGACCTGCTGCCCACCAACATTTGCGGAGGACTGGAGTTAATAGCAGGGCATGTCAATTTACTACAGGCAGCTCTCCATGCGACATTTTGACAAAAGAACTGGGTCAGGTTACAGCCTGTTCCTATTATCACGGCAGTCTAGATTTATGGTTTCTAACACCAGCCCTACAAGAAATAATGGAAATGATGACAACAACAATCCCTGCTAGACAACAGACTACAGAAAAGCATGCAATAAACCACAATCTGAAGTGACCAGAAAACTAAACATCCCTGACAATGCTTCAAACATGAGGCAGGTGTCAGTAAATTACCCATTTAAATATTTCTACAACCTCTCAAAACCTCAACACAAAAAATCTCAAATCAGAGTTTCTAATCTAAAACCAAGCAGTATATAAATGTACTTACTATTATTGAGTACTATATTTTCTTTTAATAACCATCAAAGTGTTTCATATGAACAGATTTATGAAACGCTACCAAGTTAAGAAAAAATAAATACTATTACTTTTCAAATAACTTTAAAGTATATTTAAAAATACTCCAATACTTTACCAGAAGGAAAAAAAAGACACAACAGTTTCACAGCAAAGGGCACATGTTTACAACGGTATTCAGAGGCAAGAGAATTGGAGAAGAAACACATTTGATTCACTCCTGCTTAATTTAAAACTAAATATATAATCAAAATCTTAAAACAGCTAAAAATGATAAAAGGTGGGAAAAATAACCAAATGTTAAAAAAAATAAGAACTTTGTCAATATGTATGCTTAAAAGACTATGTCAAGGTTACAGGGTACATACCAAGTAAATGAAGCTGTTTATGTCTCGAATTCAGCACCAGTAAATCCTTACGAGAAACAGAGGCTGAGAAAAATCAAGTATTCTAAAGACAAGAAGCAAAGAGAGTCCCACCAACTTTTGCCTGAGAAAAGAACGCATCCTCAAGGTATGCCCTAGAATTGCAATATATCTGTCCCTTCTGAAGTTTACAATGGCATGTTACCACAAAAGGTGGGCACTCTCTTTCCGCTCTTACTACAATTTGCTCCTATAAACTTAGGAAGGGGCAGAGCCACAGCCATAAACACAAGTCACAAGTAGTAGGTAGTCAAATGCTCTCTATTTTCAAATGTTTCCCAGCTCTTTACTCATACAAAGCCTACTCTTTAACTCCTTGGTTAAATAAGGAATTTGCCTAGCGTAGATCATATAAGTATGAAATTAAGTTGAACAGCATCATTATGTAAACTGCTTGACAGGAGCCTCAAATCTTTCACTTTTAACACAATAAGATATTCCTATTTCTTACATTAAAACCCTTCCATGACATGCCTAAAAAAATGCAAGTAGGAGAAGGGTTCAGGGACATACATTTAGTAGACATCTTAGCAGAAAAAATCACTATTATTATTATTTCTAAGGTAGCCGAGGTTTACTTGTATTAGACAACATAAAGACAAAATAAGCAAAAATGCCTTACTCATGAAAACCAAAGAACATATGCACATTTCAAATCCTAGATGATTTCTGAAATTTTCTCGTTATGTAGCTTTAAGAACCACCACCTCTGCTATCTTTTTAAGAGATTTTACCACTACAATAAAGGCATTTCTATGCTTAGAGTAACCAAAGCCCAAACTAGTTAGAGCCTAGAAAACTTACCACTAAATTATACCAACCCATTTTAATCTAAGATATACACCAGTGGTTTCTTTCATCTATTTCCCCAAGACAAAAGGATCACAAATAGTTAAGACCCCAGGCCAAGGAAGGATAAACTTTTTCTTTCAAAATCACCAACATTTGCCATTTTTCAAATTTCCAAGTTTTTGGTTCCTAAAACCAACAATCACTTCAAATTCCAAGAAATTATGTAGTAATTTTCAGACATTAATAATGTCCCTAAAATTTGTAGAGGTGCCTGACTTGCTCACTCCAAACTACAAAACATCTCCTGGCAATATCAGACCAATATTCACACCATAGCCTCATGGCTCTAATGTTGATGGCTGGCAGAGCTTACTGTGTTCATATCTTGTATATCCTAAAAACCAGAAGTATGACTATGAGAAGACAGTGAGACTCCCAGGGAGAGAAGCTAATAGAGACCTCAGATTTCCATTCACAACTGAAATGAGAATAGAGCTGGCATAAAGGGGGAAGAAGTTACAGACAGGGTACCTGGCAAAAAAAAAAAAAAAAAAAAGGACTAGTTCCTAAAGTTAGAAGTCATTTCTATTAACCCAAAGAGAGGGGCAGTAAAATTTTCAAGTGAAATTTTCCTCCTCTCTCTCTCTCTCCCCATACCCCAAGAGCTCAAACTAAAGTTGAGATTTGGATTGTCCTTAAATGGAACAAGGGGCTACGTCATTTTCATTCAAAAGACTTGGTATTTACTCAGCCTTTTCAATGTACTTTACTATCATCAATTATTTCTCAGTGAGGCAGCACAGGATTATCCTGACCATCTCAATGATGCGGAAACAGACACCAACAGCAAAGGGAACGGGGGGCAGGAAAAGGAGCGATAGGAAGCATCTGGGAGGAACACGCAGGCAGCTAAAAAGGAACAAACCCAAAAGAAAATGAGAGTCACGTCTGACTTATAGTTGACTATCATAACCCTTATTTGTCATTTTTGAGCTCAGAGAGATTTCTGAAACATTTTGAAAAAAGAAAGTGCTCTCAACTATCAGGTAATATCTAGTTACTGTCTAACTACTTGGTCATAGAAGTAGTTTTTAGCATTAAAAATACCCAATCTCAAGAGCACATTTTGATTTCAATTTATACCATTCATTTTTCCCCTCAAGCCTAACCAGTATGTTATCTGTTTGACCCAGAAAAATAATCTCTCATAAAAATGTATAGCTTTATATAACCATAACAAAAGCAGCAGAAAGTTATTATCGCACAAGTCAGAAAATTCAGTTACACCCAGAATTTTGTTAAGAGAATTACGACCAAAATTCCTGAATTTGCCCTTGAAATTAAAGGACTTGTTCTACACTCATTGATTTTCTTAGCTATAACCTTGAACTTTTCAGGAATAAACTACTGATAGGAAGACTTAAACACCCAGAAACCAGCACACAGCAGCCTCTGAATAAATGTACACGGAACTGAAATCCATACTACAGACAGCACCAGACATTTAATAAAGATATGTTGACTGAAGCATAAATCAAAAGAACTGACCAACTGCTTCATGAGAAAAACTGATATCAACCACCACTTTATGACTGACTCCAATGTTTTTGTACATATTATGATGTCATTAGCTTTAAAGCATTCTCACACATAATACAGTTCAGTTACATTACCAAACTATCCATTTCAAAACAAATCTGATTTTCTAGAGGAACCCTTAAGAAGTCTGTGTGGTTGCATGATATATATGAAATTTATTCAAAAATTTCAAAGCCAGTTTAAATGATGTTTAAGTTTTTGAAAAAATTCTGTCAGATTGTTTTGAAAACTATGGAGAAAGCTACAGCCAAACAAATACAAGGCATCAGGTGCATGCTCATAAACTCACTCACTTCTCAAAATCCCAATTGGACTCATTTCCAAAAGCTTACTTTCACATTCCTCCCATTAAATATACAAAACCACAGACCGAATGAACATTCATCCTAGGAAATACATTATTTAATGAGTAAGAAAAAAAATCAAGAAAGGCAAAAACCGTCATTATTGAAGAACATTCTCAAGCAGTTATTGATAAAAATTAAATAAGCGTCAATGAACTATTGTTATACAATTGCTTATCATAGGAAGCTGTACTCCATGAATGTTATATATCTTATAATACCCTTTCCTCAAAACAGATGTGTAAATAGCTCTGGAATCATTAAAAATGCAGCCGTATCTGCAATTGTTTTGGAAAACTATCTCCAACAATTTTGTAAATCTTACGATCATAATGAAATACTTCTCATGCCTCAGTTTCCCTTACTAACCGATCCATTCACTTTCTAGAGACGTCCCAAAGTCAACCTACAAGTAAGCCATAAACGCTAATCTAATTCTTCAAAAGAGACCAATTTCAAACTGTAATCACACTTTGCAATGAATGACAAATGGTTTACAACAACCTTCTTTAAAATATCAATAGTTTTCAATGGATCTGGTAACTAAATACCTGTGCTGCTCTAACATTTGGGGGGAGGAGGAGCCCACTTACAGTTCAGCCCTCAAAGCTACGTAGATTCACACTAGGATGCAGCAAAAGCACTATCCAGGCGGAAAAAAGCGAGAACGCTGTCCCTAAACGAAGGCAGCACCAAGCGATCTCTAGTCCGTCACGCCGAGAGAGCACGCGGCCGGCTCTCCGCTACTCGGGAGAGAAGCGCTACTCTGGAGAGAAGCGCTACTCTCCGCGCCACCCCCCTCCGGTCCCAGAGCGGGCCGCGCCCCCACGCCCGCCCCGCTTCACCCCCGAGAACAAGTCACCGGCGCCCCCCCAAACCCCGCCACGAGCCCCGGGCCGCGAGTCGGACGCGCAACTGACACCAGTACCCAAGCCCGCGCTCCGTCACTGGCGCATCTTTCCGAGCTGACATTTCCCTCGCAAACTCCAAAAGTTAGTTCACAAGTCCCCGGAGGACAACCGAGTGGGTTTCAGCCCAGACCGTACACAGTCAGCCCCGTCACCCACCCTCAGCGCCCCGGGACCGCGGCCCGGCCTCACCCACCGCGGGAGGATGCTCTCGAGGGTGCTGTCCGCGCTTCGGGCCAGGGGGCGGCCCGGCGACGGAACCCCGGGGGAGTGTGAGGGGCGGCACGACAGAAGCTGAGGAGACTACGTGGGGCAGGGGAGCCCTGGCCTCGGGGACGAAACCGCTAAGGGTGGGCGACGGAGTTGCAGGGCCCAACTAAGGCCGGACCCCGCCGAGCAATGAGTGGGCGTTCCTCGAGCGGGACGCGCCGCGAAGGGCTCCCGGCCACCCACCCGCCCGCCCGCCCGCGGACAACTGCCAGAGCCCGAAAGCCACGGATCCGCCTCTCTGGTCCTCTCGGGGCCCGGAATCGCCACACACCTCGAGTTTTGTCAGCGAAAAGAGTTGAATTCGGTCACACTCGTCACACTCGTCACACGGGTCCCGCGAGCCGGCACCGGTCTTCACACCGCCGCCGCCATATTTGAGAAGCCGCGCGCTGAGCCGCGCATGCCCCGCAACCGCCACTGGAGCCACGCCCCCGTCCCCAACGGTCCGCGTGCCCTGCAGTTGCCGCGAGCACGCCCTTTGACCGCGGCCGCGTGCAGCGCCGGAGCCGGGGGCCCAGTTAAAAGCCCGCGCGCGCAGTGGCGGGCAATGAGACACTGCGAGCCCGGGAAAGCCACTGACAGTTTTCTCTTACCCTCCTCCCACCATCCGCCCTCCCGCCAAAAAAAAAAGCCAGTCGCAGCCCCCGTACCCAAGACAGTTATGGGCCCCCAAAGTGCGCGTCAAGTTCCGTCCCGGGAACTCGCTCCTCTTGGCCGTCGCCTTCGACTCTCGGCCACCACCCGCCCTGGCTACGCACCGAAAAGGCAGGCGCTTCCCTAGGAACTCAAACAAGTTCGATGAACAAGGAAAAAGCCGCTCGTTAGAGCGGCTCGAGCAAAGCCACTCCTCCGCGGGTGGCAGCATATACCTTAAGACAGCCTCCCCACCCCCAAAGGGGTTTGCCACGCATTCCCCTCCGGCTCCACATTCTGGTTTTAGTTGTTCCCCTAAACTCAGGCTTGAGCTAACGGAAACTAGATTAAACTGAGGAGAAAATAATGTGCTCCCTGACTAGAAGGTGCTGGGGAGCATCCTCAAAAGTGCGTTTTGTGGTCTCCTGTGCTCGATCCCGTCCCCGGTCGGGGTGGGAGCTGTTTCGCGGGTGAAGGTCGCACTTAGAAGCGGGCAGGTGTAGAAATAGCCGCAAGATGGCCCACGAATCTCTCCTCATAAATGTAGCGAACGAAAAACCAGAGAAAATCATCCATTTCTCGTTGTGAGGCTGAGCGTCAGCAGATTTAAAACTTTTTGTTTGAAAAATAGTACAACGTGCTGTATTAGCCCAAAGTAAACCATTGGCAAGCCATCTCTTTCAAAAGCTCGATGTAGGTTTTGCATCCGTGATCGCCTTAACTTAATATATAGAGCATTGATGTATTTTTTTAATCATAATGTGGAAATCGGAGGCTATCACTTAAAACCGCGGAATATATCCATTTAATACCATGCATAATAAAATTTTCAGACGCAACTTTTGCAATATTAAGCAAGAGCCAAATTAAAATGTTTTTTATTGTATCTAAACATTGGCGAATGGCACAAAATCAGATTGCTCCGATTGTTCTTGAATTCTTTAAAAATTAATAAATGTTCATGCAAAATTCAAGAAAACTTTAAGGCAAAAGTACAAAAACTAGGCCATGATATGCAAATATTAGAGAGATATGGTCATATCAGTTGTATAATATATATCACATAGGAGGGAATGTTGAAATGGTCTAAGATGAAGGTTCAAAAATGTTTTCAAAAACCATAAAGCTATCTTTAACAGAAAGGAATTAAACAGGTTCAAACTAAGCAAACCTTAGTATGGACTACAGCAGAGCTAGGGGGAAGGGGGACTTAAATTCTTAATTATTGGCCATTGGCTTTCTAATCCTGATGCAATGGAAATATTTGAAATTTATCTCTACATTCTATATATGAAAGATTTGGGTTATCGTTTATGCCTCTTTTACATGTATGGACCCTTTATTAAGTTGTAGAAATACTATTCTGTGAAATTGTGTCTCACGGATGCCTCACTGACTTCTCATATTTGTTTTTAACATGAAATTATTGAAGACCTTACTCTAAAAAATGTAATATGCGTTATCTATATTAGACCATCTTAATGATTATGTTCACCAAAGCATTTATAGAAGTGTGACTTTTTGTTATGTTAAACGAGTTATTGATAATGATAACAGCTACTATCTATTGAGCACCTACACTGTGCTGAGAATCATGCTAGCCTCTTTAGATATATAATTTTCAATACTCATAGTGTTCTTTCACAAAATTCATATGAGGTAGGTACCCTTATTCCCATTTTACAGGTGAGGAAATTGAACACTGCATAACAAATAAGTGGCAGAATCAGCTTCTGAGCATAAACTCAAATGTT
This sequence comes from Pteropus vampyrus, assembly GCF_000151845.1. Classification (NCBI taxonomy): domain Eukaryota; kingdom Metazoa; phylum Chordata; class Mammalia; order Chiroptera; family Pteropodidae; genus Pteropus; species Pteropus vampyrus. Next base: position 6,802,994 of record NW_011888862.1, read on the forward strand.
TCCTAATTATCCCTCTACCTTGTCATCAATCATAGGCTTTCATCATAGACTATGTATATGAACATTCAGTAACAATTCTTTTATTTACTTACATCCTGCTTTTCCTTTGTCCCCTTTGCCAAAATAAACTTAAGACTGCTTCTCAACAATGTTTGCATAGGTTGGGACATCACTGTTTCTTTTAAGTTATATGGAAGTGCCTTGCACATAGTAGAAATGTGGTAAATAGTTGTTGAATGGATGAATGGATGAATGAATCCTCCTATTATGATGTTTAATTAATTTTGCCTACAAAATCTGAAAATAAGACTATTTGAACTGAAAGAATAAGAACCAATTCAAGTAAAATCCAAGTTTTCATGATTATTTTTCAAGCCTCGGATTTGCTTCTGTCAATTTACCCCTACAGTTCTCCTGACTCAGCCCAAAACCTGTGACAACCTTAAAGATCTGTCATCCCCACCCAGCCCAAATCCAATGAAAATACTCCTATATCTCAAGTGTTTGATTACTTCTTTTTGTACCTTTCTTTAGAATTTCATTTTAGTCCATCAGAATGAAAAAATGATTTTCTTTTCTAGATAAAGAAATCCAGATTTTCGTCAACACACATACTTATATTAAAGCAATATTATTTGCACAGGTAAAGTTAACATTTAAGGATGATTAGTGAGGACTCTGTCTAGTTTTCCCACTTCATGTATTCCTTTCTCCGGAAAACACAGATGCTTAACTAAGCCTAACAAGAGACTAGAGATCCAAGGTCTTCCTGGTAAACTCACCATTCATATTTTCATCTTAATGAAAAAGTCCATATAATAGGTATTACATGACTGATAAATTAATTAAAATAGTAACCAAGCTTACAAACATTTTCAAATCCTATTTCTAACAAATCGCCCCTTTTTCTCCATTAAACCAAGAGCAAGTTATCAGTAAGACATAAATTGTTTTTAGTATTGTTATTGCTGGTTATAATACACCTCTTTTCCTAACTTCAAAATGGTAACTTCTTGGAAAAATATCAAGAGGTAAAGTCTGTGGTATGAAGAGAGAGATGTTAGTTTAACAGAAAACTATGTCTTGTCAAAGGTCACGGCTGCATCAGGAGGTCTGAGCTCTTGTCTTGAATCTTGAGTCTGTCACTGACTAGATTTCTTTAGAATTTTTCTGCGCTTCAGCTTTTTTCATTTTAAAAATGGGGATATCTGCCACACTTACTTCACAGATGAGAAAGTGCTACTCGAATCTATCTGAAAACCAAATGGTCTTTGCTTAATGGATCCCCACACTTTTTTAAAAAACATAAAAGTCTTTTACCAACAAAAAGTGTGAGATCTAAGCTAACTTTGGCCACATCAAGTATTTTATACGCTGTGAAAACTGGCATAACCTCAATGAACATTATACACTACATTTGGCCATTATTACATTCACTCAATCCTTCAAACACCAAATATTTATTGAATGCTTGTTGTATGCAGTTCTGCTAGAGGTAGAGATACAAAGATGAATAAGACAAATTGAATACTCCAGTTTACACCAGTCCAAAGTGGGGTGGGAGGGGTAATATCTTCAAAAGAACTAGGATCTCTTATCATATACTTCATCATATCAAACATTTTTAGATGTGCCCATATAATATTGTTTAACTAGATGAATGGAATTGCAGTGTACCAGACAACATAATCTCCTACGGACATTTATAGAAAACATTTGTTAATTTTGGTTTTATACTTTTTGTGCTGGTTATTCTCCATTTACACCAACCCCAAGCATTTTCACACTTCTTTCCCTTACTCTGTGCCCTGGGGGACTTATCTTCAGTAGTGCATCACTCTGGCTCTTTTGTCAGCTGGTCTGGCCAAAGGCAGGTATCATCAAGAGAGATCGAAGTCAAGTTGGGGAGCGGGGGTGCGGGGACGAGGTGGGGAGAGAGAGAAAGAAAACTATGGATTTCTTCCTTATTCCCTTCCTACCTAGACCTCAGCTTCGCAGTGGCAGTGACTTCACAATGACAGTTTCTGGCAGAGGCTGTCCTTTCAGGGGCTGGTTCTCACAGAATCTTCAGGAAGTGAGAAAAGCAGGTACAGCTTCTAGCTTCCAACTTCCAGTTTTTCCTAATCCCTGGGCAACCTCAGCATCCCTCATTAGTTTCCTTAAACCTACCCGCACCTCTGGAAATAATTCACTCCATTCTCTTCAAAATCACACATGACTGTATCTTCTGTTCCTGCTGGGACCATTATTGAAATGGTTTTCTTTTCATATTCCAAGCCAACCAACTGAGAGGATAGGGTGTGAGTTGCAAATATTTCTGCAAGTCCTTTGAGAAGTTACAGACCTGAGGCACTGTGTTTATAGCACCTAAGGGTTGTACAGCCGATGTGTAAACAACTCACTATAAGACTGTGAGCTAAGAGTGGATAAAATCAACTTGGAGTTATTGTCTTCGAGTGAAGGTTAAAGAAGATAATGTGTGAAAAGCACCTAAATGCTTTTTTATTGGTAATAAACACTCCGCAATTATTAGTTCCCTGTGTGCCTGTTTCTTAAGAGAGTAAAAGAGGTGACATTTGAACTGAGAGGGGGAAAATGCAGAGTTTGACAAACGTGGAAGCTCACAGGAAACAACATGTGCTCAAAGTGATGAAAAGTCACTGCACAGTGGAAGGTTCATTGTGCCAAACAACATGAGAAGGGGGCAATTTAGAAAGGACTTTGAGCACCATGCTAAAGTGTTTAAACCTATTCAGTGGATGATGAGGAGTTACTGAAGGTTATTAAGCAAAGAAGTTGTAGAAAGAGTTGCAGATCCCTACAACCCCTTTAGCTGCTGATACAGCTCAGAGGGTTTTGCTCACCTCTCCTAATGGAAGCCTGACCTTTGTGAGAGCAGCCTGAGATGGGGCAAACGCTGGCAGGCCACTGGTTGTCCAGCAGCAGCTCTGGACACTGTGGGCTGGAGTGGGCAGAGTCTGGGAACAATCAGAGCAGTTAGGGTTTGGTGGTCACAGGGAGGGAGTGAGGACCAGAGCAGGCAGTGGGCCAGCTGGACTGGCAACATCACAAGGCCACTGCAACAAACATGGTCTCATTGTTGTGGGTTTTTTTTTTTTACCATTTAGCTTTAACCTACATGGAATAAAGTACACAAATCATAAATGTACAGCTTAATTTATTTTCATATATGTATGTACCTATGTACTCACATTGACATCAAGGTATAGATATTTCCAGCACCCCAGAAAATCTTATGATTCCTCCCAGTCAAGAACACCAACCCTCTCCTCCAAGTAACTATTATTCTAACTTCTATCACTGTGAATTAGTTTTGTCTCTTCTTGGGTATTTTATCGATAGATGTGTACGATATGTCCTTTTTTGTGTCTGGTTTCTTTCACTTAATATTGTGTTCCCAAGATGTATCCTTGTTGTTGAAGCATCACCCTAATTCTTAGCAAGTGTTGCAGACAACTTTACTCTCCCTCTCTTTTCCCACAAACTGTTCTTTTTGATTAAAGCTATTGTAATTTGTCTTCCAATTATTTTCTCCTTATGATGAATTCTCTTTAATTAAGATGGTGGTTTGGACTTCAATTATATTAAACCTCAGTTGTCTTGATAATGAAAGCTTTCCTTATTCAGAAAAGGGCAGGTTCCACTTCATACTTCTGCAGGGTATTGTGTAGGTAAACTATTGACCATTCTTCCATTTTGGATCTTCTGTCTAAATATAGATTTGTAAACTAACACGGCGGTTGGAAAGATGAATACTTAGAGGCCCTTTGCATTCCATCTGTTCCATAGATTTGGGCTGTTTGGTTTTGTTTGTTACCTGCCTCTGCCTTGCCGAAAACAAACAAGTGAAAAATAAAGCAAACAACCAAGATAAATTGATTGGAAAAGTAGAAAGACAAATTAAAGTAGGCAATAATAGAAATGGGAGGCAATAGTACCTGACAAAAGAAAGACTATAATGGTGGATAGAAGTGGTCACATGCCTACTCTTGAAGGCCAAGGTGACTTGGAGTCTAAGAGGTAGCATATAGCAATTTTTTGCCCTCTGAAGCATGGAATGTTTTTCGCTCCATGACTATCTTCCGGTTCACTTGTGCATATCCATATCTTTACTGGTTTACCTCTTTCATTTCCCTGGGGCCTCATCTATTCATTTCCTTTCTAACCTCTGTCTTTCCAGGGATGGCCTCTTTACATCTTCTCATGTCCCACTGCCAGCTTAATAAATGGCCCCTCTCACTTCTGGTCTTGCTAATACTTTCGCTCTGGCGATGTTACCACCCCTACATGAGTCCAGCTTGAATTTCACCAACCTAGGTCTTTGGAAGTCTCCTAGGTCATAACACTTAGACTTAACTATTTTCTTCTTGTGTGTGTATATGTGTTTAATTTTTAAAATACACAAAAGTAGAATAGTATAATGGACCCTACGCACCCACACCACTCAGCCCTAATGATTATGGCCAATCCTATCTCATCCATACCCCTCTCCAATCTTCCCTATACCCTGTTATTGTGAAACAAATTCTAGACATCATGTCATTTATTTTGTAAATATTTCATTATATATCTTTAAAAAATGACTTTTTATAACATATTGTATTAGTGTTCTATTGCTATTATAACAAATTATCACAAATTTAGTGACTTAAACAACAGAGTTTATTATCTTACAGTTCCAGAGGTCAGAAATCCAAAATGCATACACAGGGCTGCATTCTTTTTGGAGGCTCTAGAGGAGAATCCGTTTTCTTCCTTTTTCCAGCTTCTAGATACCATCTACATTCTTTGGTTTGTGACCGCTTCCTCCATTTTCAAAGCCAGCTATATAGAATCTTCAAATTAATCTCAATCTCTGTCTCTCTCTGTCTCTCTCTGTCTCTCTCTGTCTCTGTCTCTCTCTCTCTCTCTCTCTCTCACACACACACACCCACACACACACACACACACACCTTAGCTTCCATCATCACATCTCCTCTGACTCTGACTCTCCTGCTCTCCTCTTTTCTTCATAAGGACCCTGTGATTACCTTGGGCACACCCAGATAATCCAAAATAATTTCCCCTTAATCACAACTGCAAAGTTTTTTGCCACATATTCATAGGTTCCAAGGATTAGGATGTGATATCTTTGGAGAAAGGCATTATCCTATCTACCACAATAACATAACCATATTATAACCTAAATAATTAGAAACGATTTCTTAATATCATCAAAATCCAAAATATTCAAATTTCCAATTGTCCCATGAAATAACATACCTTTTTTACAGCTTTAGAAAAAAACTGGATAAAGGTCCACACATTGTAATTGGATGATGTGCCTTTGAAGTCTCTTTTAATTAAAAAAATCTATAGGTTTCCCTCTCTCTCTCTCTCTCTCTCCCTCTTGCAATTTTTTTTAGTTAAAAAATCCTGGTTTCCTGTGGTCTGAATTTTGCTAATTGCATCTCTATGGTTTAATATGTTATTCTGTCCCCTATATTTCCTATAAATTGGTAATTTAGAGCTTGGTAAGATTTAAGGTTTTTTGTTTTTGTTTTTGTTTTTTTTCTGCAAGACTGCTTCCTGGGTAGTAGGTAATGTGTTCTTTCATCAGGAGGCACATAATGCCTGGTTGTGTCTCATTTTATGATGTCAGCAGCTGTTGATGGGCAATGCCTAGATCCATTAAGTCAGCGGTTCTCAAAGTGTGGTCCCCGGGCCAGCAGCATTTGCCTTACCTGGGAACTTGTCAGAAATGCAAAGCCATGGGCCTCACCCAAGACCCACTGAATCGGAAACACTGAGGTGGGGCCCACCAATCTGTTTTAACAAGTCCTCTGAAGCAGCGGTCCCCAACCTTTTTGGCACCAGGGACCGCAGCTCCTATGAGAATCTAATGCTTGATGATCTGAGGTTGAGCTGAGGCAGTGATGCTAGCGCTGGGGAGCAGCTACAAATACAGATGAAGCTTCGCCACTCACCTGCTGTGCTGCCCCTAACAAGCTGCAGACGCGAGTTAGGGACTCCTGCTCTAGGGAATTGTGATGCAGGTTAAAGTTAGGGGTTGCCCATTGCTGATATTTCAAGATTGACATTCACTTAAAAGGATTTAGTCAAAATAAAGCAAGAAAAACCTCCAAAACAAAGTAAGACCATGCTTGAAAGAGGCAGCTAGAGGAGCAAACATTTTTAAGTGAGGAACTGAAAAGGTGTAAATATGGAATCAACAGTAGTTTGTTGAAAAACACACATTAGAAAAACCAATGTCAGAGATACATAGAATGGATTGGTGGTTGTCAAAAGCAGGGGCAGGTGGATGGGAGAGACAGAAAAACACACATTAGAGAAACTTAAACACAAAGGCTTACCCTTTTTAAACAGTTTAAATTCTTTAAAAGAACAGAATAAGTTAAGAATGCTTTAGAATCCTTACAATCTCTCATCAAGATTTAGGAAGTATTTTAAAAAATGGAGAACAATAACAGCAATGTTAAGTTAATGAGCAAGTGGCTGCAGAATTAAAGGCAATGCTCTGGGCATTTCGGCATTCAAAGGCTTGAATTCAGAAAGATATAACCACAATTCATTCTGTACAGATTTTGTAGCAGTACCTCTATTTCCAATGTACATGGTTTCTGAATAGGGTCTATCATGAAAGCAATAGAGAAAGCATGGGAAGTTGGGGGACCTGGGTAAATTTGGCTCTGCTCCTTTCTGGGACTGAGTTAAAGTGCCCTGGACTCTAAAGTGAGTGTAAAACAACCACACCAGCCGGCCATAAGCTCCTCTTGAGCCGGTCCAGACAACCTGTCTAAAGGCAGCACCTAGCATTATGATGCACCTGTGCGAAGCCCTGTGCACATTCATTCCTCATTTAGGCAGGAAGTATTTACTGAGCCTCCCACATGCTAGGTCCTGTTAGATGCATACAGTCTGCAGGCAAATAAACAAGCCATCTTAATGGGAAGGACTAGCAATGAAATGAACACATTGTTTATAGGTATTCACCTGTTGAGCAAATGTACTCTTTCATGTTTATGTGAATGAATAAAAATAACCCTTCATGTGAAATCCTATAAACTTTGAATATAGGACACAATGAAATTAGACAAGCTAACATGAAACTCAAAGAACATTTTCCTCCTTTTCTTAAAGAAGTTCTTTACTTCCTGGCTTTTGGGAATTTCCACCAAACTCTCTTTCATATTCCAGCAAGTTGTCATTCCAAACCTTATCTCTAGGCATCTAGAGGGAGAGAGTCAGTCAGCCACACAGTCTAAAGCCTGGGGTCCATCCAGCAGGCCTTGGCTAGCACAGTACTCTCAATGGCCTTTCTTCTCCCCTCTAGCACTGGGGACCTCAACCCAGATGCCTGAGAAAAGAAGATGGGAAATTTTGGTTTTGTGAGATGCTTTGCGTAAATCTATAGTGTGCAAACCTTTTTTATTATATAGCATCGGCTAGAACAGGGGAAAAAATACACCAAGCCTAAGTCTGCAAACTTCCAAAGCACAACACAACATATTAAAGGTATCATGAACAATCAGGTCCTTGTCATCCACCCATTTGCTAGCACAGTTTCCACAAATAACAGGCAAGCTCTAAATTTTCATAAAACGTTTTGGCAGTGCAGGATGGGCCAGCTTTCTTGGCCGTCTCTCTAAGGAAATGACTGCAAAGTTTTTTGGTGTGAACAGCCTTAAGTATTTTAAATCCTTGGTAAATAGAGTTGCCAACAGTCCCAAATATGTTTTACTATTTCTGAATTGGACATTAAGGATTACTTTAGGGGGCAGTTTTTTTCAACAACAATTTCAATAAATGAATTATCCTAATTTGCTTTCTTAAATGTTAATGACTTTGGAAAACTTCATAAATGAGAAACAAACTTTAGTGGCAAAATTGCAGAGGATGAGATAAATAAAAATTTCCTAGAAAGCATACTACAAAGATAAGATGACTCTATTGAGGCTTCCAGGAAAAATATAGACCCACAGTTTTTACTATATGAGAATGATGATTTCTAAATCAAAGGTTTGAGAAACCAGCATAACCTACTAATCTGAAATGAGTCTAGAATTCTTTCAGCAAATTATCCTGAAGGACGTGTGTTCTAAATCTGGCTTCCAATGTGGTAGCCACTAGCCACATGTAGTTATTTGAATTTAAATTAATTGAAATGAAATAAAATTAAAAATTCAGACTCTCAGTCACATTAGCCTCGTTTCAAGTGCTGTATAACTATGAGTGGCTAGTGACTATCACATTAGACAGTGCAGAACATTTCCATATAAAAGAAAGTTCTATTGAACAGAATTGTTCTAAATCCTTACTACTCAAAGAGTGGACCAGCAACTGCTATAGTGTCTGAGAACGTATTAAAAAGACAGAATCTCATGCCCCACACCAAACCCGCTGAATCAGAATTTTCATTTTAACGAGATGCCTAGCTGATTTGTGTGCATATTAAGTTCGAGAAGCACTGGTCTAAATCACTGCTTCCTAGGCTAGCTTGATCATAAGAATCACCTAAAGCACTCATTAATCATTCAGAGCCCAGGACCTTGCTCCACACCTACTAAGTCTAACTCTTCAGAGCAGGTGCTTGGGAATGTGTATGTTTACCAAGCACTCAAGGTGATTCTTATTACTCTGGAGCTGGGTGGGCACTGACATATTTTTAAAACTCCACAGGATTCTGATGGGCAGCCAAGGTTATGAACCATTGCTATAAATGATTTGATCTCAAAACCGCTTCTGGTCATAAAATTGAGTGTTCGATTTTAAACAGAGGTACATTAAATGGTACTGAAAGTAAATCCAAAAGTCTATGCAGTTTAGAAACACAGCTTAAGATCTTATTCTGTATTCCATGAGCTAAAACAAGAAGTATCGATGTAAGGTTTTGGCTATTTTGCCAATTTCAATGTTACATAATTAGACAAAATTCTATACGGTATATATATATATATTTGGTTTTGTTACATTTTATCTACTTTTTTATGTCCTGGCTTTCTGAATAAAATGATTAGCTCCTTGAGGATGAAAATGAGGTTTTCTAATTTTTTGGACCCTATAACTCCATAAAATATATACTTGTTGAGTCAAACTAATTGACAATGAGAACCAGATAAAACAAAATCACAGTATTTTAACAGCAAGGGAAGCAGGTAAGAAACCCCCAGACAAAAGACCACCCACCTATGAAGAAATAACAGTCCTATAGAGATAAGGAATGGGTAACAAAAAGAAAAGTGGCAAAATATGCTATTAATTAAGGAAAATATGAATAAGAACTATTCCAAATCAGAAAACAAAAAATAGGTGGTTGGTTTCCAGATATTAATTTTATTACTGTACTTTGTAACTTACCTCTATAGCCTTAGATGTCTAGAGTAGAAAATAGAAAAGGCTTAAAATTAGTTAATTGTCCAACTTAAGAAGTTAAAAAAAATAGAATAAACCCAAGGAAAGTAGAAGGTAAGAAAATAAAAACAAGTGAGAATGTCAATGAAATGAAAAACGAAGATAGAATAGAGACTAGAAAAGCTTAAAGTTGGTTCTTGGAAAAAAAAAACACTTAGAAATGATTCACATGTGCAATTTCCCCCAGATTAATCTGTAGATTCAGTGCAATTCCAATAAAAATTCTAGTGGGTTTTTTTTTTCCCTAAAACTCTGGATAAGCAGATTCTAAACTTCATATCAGGGTTCCTCACTCTTGACAGTGTTGACATTTGGGGCCAAATTTTTTTTTGTCCTGAGGAGTCGTTCTGTATGCATTGCAGGATGTCTTGCAGTGACCCTGGCCTCTACCTATTGTATGCCAGTAGTAACCTGCCCCCCTTCCCCAAGTTGTGACAACCAAAAATAACTACAGACATTACCAATGTCCAAGGGGACATATGAAAACGACAGTTGCTCCCATGTGAGAATGACAGCTTGATAGCTTTAAAGGGAAGGGACCAAAAATAGCCAGAAGAGACTTGGTCTCTAAGATCTCAGCACTAATTATGAAGCTATAGTAATTAAGACAATCATATGGTACTAGAATAGACTAGCAAGCCCAGATATAGTTCTCCTCCCAAATTACAAATTGGGAGAAGACATTTGCAATACACGTAACTAGAATATATAAAGAACTCCTACAAATAAATAAGAAAAGCACAAGGAACCAAATAGAAAAATGGGCAAAAGGCATTGTTATGGACTGGATGTTTATGTCCTCCAAAATTCACATGTTGAAATCTTAATCCCCAGTGTGATGGTATTAGGAAGTGGAGTCTTTGGGAGGTGATTAGGTCATGAGGGTGGAGCCTTTATGAATGAGATTAATGCCTTTATAAGAGAGACCCCAGAGAGCTTTTCACCATGTGAGCACACCGTGAGAAGATAGTCATTTATGAACAAGGAAGCAGGCTCTCACCAGACACCAAATCTGCCAGTGCCTTGATCTTGGACCTCTCAGCCTCCAGAACTATGATAAATAAATTTTTGTTGTTTATAAGCCATCCAGTCTATGGTATTCTGTTATAGCACCCTGAACAGACTGAGACAGTCATGAACAGGCATTTCACAAAAAAGCATCTATGTCCATAGAGCACAGCATAGGGAATATAGTCAATAGTATTGTAATGGCTGTGTGTAGAGCCAGATGGGTGTAGAGTAATCGGGGGATCACTTCATAAACTATATAAATGTCTAACCAATGTACTGTATACCTGAAACTAATTTTTAAAAAAGCAAAAAAAAAAAAACCCACACATGATCAATGAACACGTGAAAAGATGTTAAACAACATTGATGATCAAGGAAATTCAAATCAAGACCACAAAGAGAGGTTATTTTACACCTATCAATTGGCAAAAAAATTTAATGTCTGACCAAATGTTGAACAGGATATAAGTCAAGAGAGTCTTTTACATATTGCTGTTAGGAGTGTATATTGATATAATCATTTTAGAAAATAGTTTGACCTTATATCATGAAGTTGAACAGTCGCAAGTTCTATGATCTAGTAATTCTATTTCTAAATTTATGATAAAGAAATTCTTCTACATATATCCTAGGAGATATGTACATATATGGTCATAGTAACATTGTCCACAGTAGCGAAAATCTGAAAATAACCCAAATACCCATTGACAGAAGAGTAGATTTATCAACTGCAGTATATTCATACAATAGAATATTATACCCAGTCAAAATGAATAAACTGCAGCAACACATAACAAGAATGAATCTTAGCAATATAATATTAAACGAAAAGAGTAAGTCTACAAATATTCCACACAACTTGATATCCTTTTTTAAAAGTTAAAAACTAAAATTAAAAATGGACACTTAGGTCTGAATATAGATGAGATCAAGGAAAGCTCTAAGAGACTAACACAGGAATCAGATGGTCATCTCAGCTCAGGAGAAGCAGAGTGATGAAAATGGCTGAAGATCACACAGCTGGCTGTACATTGTTCTACAAGTCCTAGCTTTCATGCTAGGTGGTAGTTCACTGGTGCTTGTTTATTTGTAAATTTAATTAGGTAAATGGAAGGATAGATGATAGATAGATAGATAGATAGATAGATAGATAGATAGATAGATAGATAGATAAATAGACAGACAGACAGACATAGTAGTTAGAAAGGGTCATGAATGGACCAATGATGACAGTAGTCCTGAACAAAGGATTATAATTAATCCAAATCTGTGCTCCTAAGTCCATTAAAAATATGTTTCATATCAAATATTTAATAATTAAAGAAAATGAAAAAAATACACACTCACTTGAGCTTGTGGATGTATTTCTGAAAAACTGTATACAAATTTTGCTTTGTCAGTGGAATGAAATCGAATTTTGAATATCTTACTACTCCTTGTCTTTTGTTGTTATTTCTGTTTTTAAAAGAAACCCTATAACAATTTTTTTCTGTAGGATAAATAACCATTGTATCATGCATATAATTATCTCTTAATTTATGTATTTAGTAAGTTTCCACCTTCAGCCACTCCCTGAACTCTCTCTCCCTATCATTCTCTCTATTATATATTATGTTATATATAAATATTACATATATAAATATTATATATACTATACAAAACTCTACATATATAATATGTCATATATTATATATATATAACCTCTACATATAAAATCTTCATACAAATAGCTAGGAGGACCCCCACACACAACTCCCCTTCTCTCCTAACTTCACCAGAGTAGGGTTTCCATCCCCTCAACCCATCTTACCCTGCTCTAGCCTGGCATCTCTCTCACACTTCCCTGCTCCTGGCTTCTCATCTCATCTCACTGCCAGTGCAGGTCTTTGGGGCCAGAACTATGCTCCTTGAATCCACAGCTCCTTCTTTGTTCGCAACACCCCCATTCCCTATTTCTTCACTCCAGAGAGCCGGGCCTATTCTCTTATTCACTCAACAAATATTTACCAGCCACTTTCACTATATTCAATGCACTGAATTAGGTACAATGTAAGATACAATAAGGTGAATCAGAAGGAGCCCTGGCCTCAGGAATGTGCAAACCAGTGGAAGAAGTTACGTGTATACAGCAGAAATAATTATAAGGGGAAAGGAATGTGTCAGGTCTTGCCTACATCTATAAAATTAATACTGATCCGGATCCCGGGATGCGTCTGACCTAAGGCAGGAAGCATTTAACACACTTCAGCACCTGGAAGGCTGGATGTAAGCACCCAGCTGCCCTTCGCATTTTGTTCTGACATGGGGCCTTAATTCTTATATCTAGAATTCTGACTTTGTCATTGAGCCCAAGTTCCGGTTTTGAAAACTTGCTTACATTTCGGTCCCCTGCTGGGGGGCTCCAGATCTTATCATTGGATTATACATTGGCCTCTGCCCCATCGATTTTGGTTCCAGTAACTTTCATAGTTTTCTTATTATTATCATTACTGTTACTATTATTATTAATTATTATTATTTTGGCCTGAGGTCCTTGTGTGAACTGGAGAACTGCCTCTGAACTGCAGCTATAGGGTGGTGTCTTATTCGTTCTTCTCGATGATACTCTCTGATGCCACATTTTCAAACTTCACCTTCCTAGGATTACTGTGACTTATTGAGAATGCCAGCTACTTCATCTTGGGTTCCCTATCCTGTTTCTGTCTGTGACTCAACGATAATTTGCTCTTAGAGCCCAAGCCCCTTCATATGTCCACGCTCATGGTCTTTCTAGCTCCCCCATGTTGTTGTCCCAAACTACGAAAGGGCCAGTTCCAGGTCCCGCCTCCCAGCCAGCCAGGTATAACTGCCTCCCCCCACTGAATACTGGGCTATGATTGTAGATGCTGGAACAGGTGTAAATCAAGTGTTTATAGAGTAAAGCAAAGGAGGAGATGGATTTCTTTCTAGACAAAAAGATGCACTGGGAACAACCTCATGGGGAAGCTCCCAAGGGCTTTTTCAAGCAAAAGCACAAAGGGTGAAGAAATTTGAGAGATGCATAGAGAACAGCAAGTCATTCAAATTGGTTGGAGCAAAGAGCATAGAGCAGAGTGATTTGGTAAAAGCGGGCTGATTCCATTTTGAAGAGGGCCTTGAAGGTCAAGCAAAGCAGTTTGGACATTATTCACTAGAAAATGGGGAGCCGCTATAGGTTTCTGAGGAGACTGATACGATTAGAGCTTCACTTCTCCAGGTGCAAAGCCATGTGTCTGGAGTATACGTAGAGTTTATATACTAGAGACCAGTAATGAGTACCTGATTTAAGGCAGTCCCAACAGGAAGGGGAAGGGAGGGGCAATTACAAGATTGTTATAGAAAAGAACAAATTAGTATTTTGCTAGAATAGGATTAAAAGATAGGGTGCCATAACTGATGTTTCCCTCTTCTCTGGTTTCAGTATTCAAAGATGACAGCTTTGTGGTTTGCAAACCAGGAGGATTGTATTTAACAGAAATAAAGAATGCAGGTAATTGGGGTTCTGGTCACCAATTTCAACATGTGTGGGGAAGTTCCTCACCACACACCAACAAACAGCAGCTGGGTGTCCTACAATTTCACTTGATTCTGATACTACCTTCCCAAAGATAGCGTCGATTCCACAGGTTATGAGTTCAATTGGATGCCAATTCCAAGTCCAGGTTGTCACATGTCCTTCTGACTGACTGGCTATAGCTTGGAGGTTCCCAGGACTCCCCGTCTCGGGTTCAATTAATATGCTAGAGCAGCTTGTAGAACTCAAAGAAACATTTTACTTACCAGATTACTGGTTTATTATAAAAATATATAACTCAGGAACAGCGGGATGGAAGAGATGCGTAGGGCCAGGTGTGAGGAAAGGGCACAGGGCTTCCATGTCTTCTCCAGGCATCACTCTCTCTGCATCCCCACGTCACCACTGGGAAGCTCTCCAAGCTCTGTCCTTTGGGGGTTTTTATGGAAGCTTCATTGCACAAGCACGATTGATTAAATCACTGGCCATTGGTGATTGATTCAACCTCCAGCCTCTCTCCCCTCTCCAGAGGTTTGGGGAGTGTGTAATGAAAGTTCCAACCCTCGAGGCACAGGGTTAGTGACACCTTTATGGTTGTTACCACGGGGTATTTCAAGGGTTTTAGGAGCTCTGCCAGGAATGAGTGGAAGGCCAAATGTGTATTTTTTTTTATTATAAATCACAGTATCAAAGCAGGAAAAGGAGGTGGTGGAAGAAAAGAGAGCCAGCTTACAATTGATCATTCTAAACTATAATCTTAGAGAAAGGTACAGATGAAGATATAAATTTGAAAGTCAAGGATTTGGGGGAGATTTATAAGAGAGGGATATAGAGAAAAAAGGAGGAGGATCAAAACAGAATCAGAGTCCAGTCAGGAAAAACACCAGTGATTGGAACAGGGAAACTAAATATAGAGAATTAAAATAATTGTTAACTAGGCAAAGGATGGTTAACTACTGAAATGTAGAGAACTCAAAGATGTAGCAGAAATAAGTATTGGGGAAAGAGACTGCCACTTCCAGGGCTGTAGGAAAAGTGAATAAAGCAGGAACTTAGAAAAGTCGAGGAGGCCCCCTCCCTCCCAACCCTGCAGAACTGAGATTCAGACCTCTGTAGAGATTGCGCGACTGCTGCACAAACACATCAGCTATCGCCAGAGTGAGGAGGAAACTGGAGGCGGCACGGCAGAACTGTCCTAGCAGCCCTCTGCACGGAGAAAGCCACAGGAACCAGCTGCCCACCAAGCCAATCAAGCCAATCCCAGCAATGAGAAGAATAAACAAATAAGCAACCAGGAAGCAGAAAAGTCCTCTGGTGCCCCCTATGGGCAAAGCCTAACATCAACCCAGTTGCCAAAGGAGAAAATGTGGTTTGCAGAGACCCTCTCCAGTTATTACAATGCAGGGAGAAGAAGGGTGGATTTAAAGCCAAGAGTCAATAAATTAATAATTGGGGCATTGGTATTCATCCAGACTTAGAAAATGGGAAATGGGGAAGCTAAACAGGAAACAGGATATGCTTAGGATTGCAAGTAGGAGGTGTTGGCCACCAATCAAAGCCCGAGAAAACTCCACTATATTCAGGTAACTAGGAGGTTATCAGAGACATCTGGGTTTTTTATTTTTAGTTTTATTAGGCAAAACTATCTATCCTTCCAGCAGTCAGAACAGTAGTTACCCTTGGGATACTGGCTGGGGACATGAGAGGGACTTCTGAAGTGCTGAAAACATCCTATATATTGATCTGAGTCATGATAATACAGGTGTAGACATAGGTAAAAATTAGTCAAGCTATGCACTTAAGATTTCTGCACTTTATGGTACGTATACAATATGTTATGTCTCAATTTAAAATTAAAAAAAATAACAGTCATTTCTAAATTTGGAAGATAATTTTTGACTCCCTTGAGTAACTTTGGAAAGTAAAGAAAAGAGGACCTGTAGTTCCTGCTGTTATAGGCCATACTATTTGGAGCAATTCTTATGAAAACAACTACAAATTTTAGATTAAATATTGCTTTTAAAACTCCATAAAAGCATCAAAAAGCTGACAAGATTGCAAAAGAATCAGGTGAAAATATAACAGAAATCAAGAAGCCAGGGAGGTAAGAAGGGTGCTTTTTGGTGTTTTTACCCCAAAAGCGTTCTGAAAATCACTAAACTAAGTTGCAAAATCAGGCTTTTGTTTTGAAAGCCAAAGGCGAGGAGTCTAATGAGAGACCCTTCCACATTAAACTAGAAAAAGAGTGAACCAGAAGTAAATCTGCCACTGCTTTTACCTCCAGGAATCTGCAAGAATGTTTGCCTTGAATCAGAAAGAACAGGAGGGAAAAAGAGTAGCAAACTTGATAACGAAGTTTCATCCACAGGCGACCCATGCGAAGAATTGTAGCCCAAACTCACATCACTGGGCTGTCCGCGAAGACCTCAAGTCATGAATATAGTAGTGCCATCAGATACTAGACTTTTAGTCCCTTTCAGCCCCAGGCAAAATAAAAGCAAATCCTCATTGGAGGAAGTCACCTTCATCTTAGACCATCAGGGAATCCTCACAAATAAAAGTTCAGGGGCACCAACCAACAGACCAGTCAAAAGTAACCAAGCACACAAAGAAATAAGGCACCATGAACAAAAAACAGCAGAAATAGACTTCAGATGTTGTGGTCACCTGGTGTATATATATACTCACTTTCTTTAAATAACAGATAAATTTGAAATTACCTCCAGAAAAAAAAGGAAATTATTTAAAGAATGACATAGTAGATAATAAAATCAGCCTCTAAGAATATAAAATATAATAACTGAAATTAAAAGTTCAAAAAGGACAGTAATTGGACACAGTAAAAGAAAGACTTATTGGGTGGAACAACGGTTAGCAAACTATGGCCTGTGGGCAAAATCTGGCCACCTTGTCTGTTTTTGTAAATAAAGTTTTTTTGTAACAAAGCCATGTTCATTCTTTACTTATAGTCTATGGCTGCTTTTGTGCTAAAATGGTAGAGTTGAGAAGTTGTGACAGACACTGCATGGCCTATAAAGCCTAAAATATTTACTATTTGACTCTTTTCAGAAAACCTTTGTCAATGTCTGGACTAGAATAAACATCAGAAGAATATATCTGGATTTTAGTACAGAGAGACAAAAAGATGGAAAATATAGAAGAAAGTCTAAGAAAGGTGGAGGATAGAGTAAGAAGATCTAATGTACATTTAATTATAGCTCTAGAAGGAGAGGAGAGAGAATGGAGTAAAGGTACTTTTTAAAGAGATAATGGCTGAAAATCTTCCACACCTGGTAAAAGATAATAACCTACAGATTCTAAAAGCTCAGTGACTCATAAGCAGGATAAATTAAAAAAAAAAAATCAAAGTAGTCACATTATAAACAAACAAACAAACAAAACAAAGACAAAGAGGAAATCTGAAAAGCAGCCAAAGAAAAGAAGATAGATCATTTCAAAGGAGTAATGGCTAGATTGACAGATGACTTTCCAACAAAGAAACAAACAAAATTCTGGGAGGCAGAGAGTTTCAACGTGCTGAAATAAAATAACTGCCAACCTAAAGTTCTATATCCACTGAAAATATTCCTTAAAGTCAAAGATGAACAAAAACTGAAAGAATGTGTTTCTTGAAGACCTGCACTACCCAGCAATCCTTTTACTGGATATCTACCCAAAAAACTCGAAAACATTTATCAGTAAAGATGTTTGCACCCCGATGTTCATAGCAGCATTATTTATGGTGGCCAAGACATGGAAACAACCAATAGATGTCCTTCAATTGATGATTGGATAAAGAAGATGTGGTACACATTATACAATGGATTATTATTCAGCCATAAGAAAAGAGGAAATACTGACATTTGTGACAATGTGGATGGATCTTGAAATAAGTCAGGTGGAAAAAGTTGAGAACCATATGATTTCACTCATATATGGAATATAAAACTGAAAGCAACAAATGAACAAGACAAAAACTCATAGACACAGACAACAGCTTAGTGGTTACCAGAGAGGGAAAGGAGGGAGGAGGGAAGTAGAAAAGGAGGTCAAATATATAGTGGTGGAAGGAGATTTGACTTTGGATGGTGAACACACAATACAATAATATACAGATGATGTAGTATTGAACTTTACACTTGAAACCTATATAACTGTATTAACCAATGTCACCCCCAATAAAATTAATTAAAAAAAAACTTTAAAAAGTAAAAAAATAAAATAAAATAAGAATTAGTTTTTCAGACAAGATAAATGATCACAGAGGGAAGACCAGAAAAGATTGAAGGCTAACAGATGGTAAATAGGTGGGTAAATCTAAATGAATATAGACTGCATGAAATAATATAATAATGTCTTGTAAGAGATATATACCCATCTCTGTCAGCTTGGGCTGCCATAATAAAATAGCATAGGCCAGGTGGCCTAAACTACAGACATTTATTTCTCATAGTTTTAGAGGCTAAAAGTCTGAGATCAGGGTGCCAACATGTTCAAGTTCTGGTTAGGGCTCTCTTCCTGGCTTGCAGACAGCTGCCTTCTTGCTGTGTGCTCACGTGGTAGAGAAAGGAATCCCTGGTGTCTCTTCCTCTTCTTAAAAGGGTACTAATCACATATCATGGAGGCTCTGCCTTTATAACCTCATCTAAATCTAATCACCTCCCAAAGGTCCCATCTCCTAATACCATCACATTGGGAGTTAGAGCTTCCATAGGTGAATTTTGGGAGGACACAAAACATTCGACATACATTATATATGTAAATATATAGAGAGACAGACAGAGACATAAAGAATAAAAATATAAAAAACAATGACCATATTATTGTATATATAATCCTGGACAGTTTGAGAGTGAAAGGGAGAAATATTAATGGTTACATGGGGACAACAGGCATAAACCAGGACTTTGCTGCAGAAACTGTGGTATATATAATCACTCTGAATATAAACTGGGAGGTGAGTAAGTAGAGTTAAAGTGTCCTAAGGTCTATGCACTTTCAGGAAAAAGTACGACATATTTTTGTTGCTGTTGTAAATGACATATTTACTTAAATTCCACTTTCTGGTTTTGTTTTAAAATATAAACATATTAAACAGTCATTAACCTCATTAGCAATCAGAGAAATGCAAATTAAAGCCACAGTGGGGTACCACTACAAACTCAGCAGATTGGCAAAAATTAAATTTGCAGTCTTTTAAAAGAATGCTAATTATACATCAATTAAAAGGTGTTAAAAATACTGACAATATCAGGTTTTGATAATAATGTAGAGCATAGGGACTTATACACTGTTGATGGGAGTATAAATTGGTATAAATGCTTTAGAAAACAGCTTGACATTATCTAATAAAGTTGAAGATAAACATAGCCCACAGACCAACAGTTCTACTTCTATGTATATGCCTTGGAAAACTTGTGCATGCACACTGTAAACAAGATAAACATTTAAGAATGTTCATGGCAGCATGATTTGTAATAGACTCCAAAACAACAACCCCAAGTCCATCTTTAGAAAATGGAAATATATATCGTGACATATTCATTCAATGGAATTAATACTCTATAGCAATGGTAATATACAGCTAAGCACTGTGATTTGGATGAAATCTCAGAAATATGTAAAAGAAGAGAGAACAAGAATGAAAAGGAGAGAGAAAGAAAACCCAAACAGTGTAGTTTCATTCAAATCTAGGATGCATATCGAGGGGTAAAACAAAAACAACAAAAAGGACTTGATTATCTGGAGGATTTTCTGGAGGATTTATCTCTGGGGAGGAGGTTGAAGGTCATGGTAAAGGAGGCTGCATGTGGACCACTTCTGTGAGGTTCTATTTTATTGACATGGGGGGCACATCGTATTTGTTTTTGTTTTTAGCTTTAAAATAAAAAGTACATATGTTTGATATACATTTTTGTATGTGAGTTATATTTTGCAATTTTTAAAAAATAAATATAGGAAAGCATAAAAAAGAGAAATATTGTTGATAAGCCACCATTTGGGAATACACACAATTTACGTTCTAATGGATTTCCTTCTTGTTCTTTTTCTCTTTTGTTGGACTTAAATATCCTTTTTGTTTTGTGTATTTTTACGAAATTGAGATTATACTGTAAAACTTATAAAACTGAGATCAGAACTGTTTTTTTTTTCTTTATTAACATTTTGCCGTGATCTTATTGAAATTCTTTGAAAGACCAGTGTCCTATAGTGGTAGAGGCAGGACATTGTTGTCTGGGTGATTGGCAAGGTACTGGAGAAGGCAATTTACTTTGTTCTTTCAAGAAGCTTAGTGTACCTAATGTCTTTTAGAATGAGTATGACCAATACATCATGTATATTGGGTTAAACAAGACTTTGTGGGCAGACCTAATCGTTGACCCAACAAAATATGCTGAAACCTGGTACCTTTGGAGAACAAAGAAAAGCTCATTAAGAGTGGAGCATTGGATATGTAGGAAGTGGCAGAAAATTAGTCTGAAGTGGTAAATGGGGCCAGAATGTGAAGGTTTTTCCAACGTCAATAATATCCTGTAGGTAACAGCAAGAGAGGGGTGTTTTATTTTTTCCTTTTTACAAAAGTTAAATAAATTGTTTTTATTTTGGAATAGTTTCGGATCTACATAAATGTTGCAAAGGTAGTACAGAGAAACCCCATATACCCCACACCCAGTGTTCCCTATTGTTAACACCTTACACTAGTACAGTACATTTGT
>NW_011888862.1:6824684-6835576 GCF_000151845.1 Pteropus vampyrus
TATATGCCGAGTTCCAAATCAATAGATGAATAATTTTGAAACATTCACACATTTGCCTGTAGCAGTTTAAGAAATGGATAATAGTCAAGAACATTTTGGCACTGCTTTCTCTATGTAACTCTAAAAACTTTTCATGTGAATATTATGAAGGGACATAGTTCATCCAAAAATGTATGAAGCATGCCAGTGTAATTTTTGTATCTATTTTAGAGTATCAGTAAAAAAAAAAAAAATTAACTTTTTTTCAGATTAAAACAAATACTATTAGTTAAAGCAGGAATTAAAGAAAATAGAAAGTTGGAGATTTAAGAGTAGACTGAGCTTTTTAAACTACTCTTTTAATAAATTTTAAATTGTGCAATATTTAAGCATTGAAGAATGATGAATTAGAAGTGGTAAGAATGGTCATTTTTGTCTTTTTCCTCTATTCAAAGGAACATTTTTGAAGTTTCACATTAAGATGCTATTTGCTTTGAATTTGTTTTTATAGTTTAACTCAACTAAATCTCTGGAGAATAGAAGATATTGTAGGCAAAGTGTCATATCCTAGTTGTCAGAAAGCCTAGGATCCACTTCTGATTCTCTTACTAATTGGGCAATCTTAAGGTACTTGGCATTTCTGGGTGTCTATTTTCTCATTGATAAAAATAGGAAGGATGGTGAATCTTCCAGCCCATTGAAAAATAGTTGAAAGTGTGAAAAGAAACAGATGAATGAAACTACTTAAGAAAATGCAAATACTATGAAAAACAAGACATTAGTATTATTGAAAAATTCTGAGAGCGTATTAAGGATAAGAATAAAGACTGGAATATTAAGAAGAGAAAGATACAAAATTTCAACTTTTAATATTCCTTCCTTCATTCAATATATTGAGCATGACTATCGTGGAATATTGTTTGGTGCTGAGGAACCCAGAGTTTTGAAAGGAAGGTAAGCAAGTAAACTGACACATACAAAGGTAAGAATGGTCCACTATGAGAAAAGTGACTAATTCTGCCTGAGAAAATAAAAGAAGGCTTCTCAAAGGAGATGACATTTGAACTGGATCTTGATAGATAAATTGGCAAGAAAACCAGGCAAGAGACTGCCAAAAACCAAAATTCAACCAAGTAGATTTGAAGATCTAATTGGCTCTATTAAGCAAGTCAGGAGGAATGGGGCATCTAGCAACTAGAAGGGTGCACAGAGGGGTTGTAGAAAATGCAAGGACTTTTTTTTATAAGAAGAAGGGTGGAGCAAGGGAGCTATTAACGAAAGAAAAGATAGTTTTGGCCAGGACAGCTTTTTGGGGAAGGGAGGATGAGAAGGAAACAGCAAGGGTTTTATCATACAGATCGCTTCTTCTGCCTTTGGGGGAAGGAGAGGGCCCACGGGACAGATTACTTTATTGGTTCTTGACCAGAAAATTCCAGGTTGATTAAGATTACATTTCTGGTGAAGGTGGAAACTACAGTTAGATCAGGTATAAAGTCTAGATTTGGTATCATGGACTTCAGCACAAGTGATGCCATTTGGAGTGTGTGCCTTTCTCTTCAAAAAGTGGAATGAGTCACTATAGCCTCAATAAAGGACTAAGGGAAAAACTTATGACTGTATCTAAGAGTTTTATAAGGGAGGGCAAGATGAGTTTGGAGATTTGTGGAACATTCAATGAACATGCAAATGACTTGTCTCATTAGTATGTAAATAGTGCTTTTTAAAAAAAAACTCCTTTTGTAAAATGACTGAAGTCTAATAGTTTCAAATTCCTGTATATGTGGCAATCTCCAGGCTTGAAGAATTCCTGATAAAGGCCATTTTTATTCATTTCTATTGTATTTTTTCACATTAAAAAATCCTTCTACTAGTTTAAATGATAAGGATTTTGATAAATGGTGAAAATTTTTAGTAGTCACATCTTGATCAGATGGTCATGCCATTTTTTCAAGTTCAAAGATATTATATTTCATTTGTCTAATTTAAAAAATGCATTAGTCAAATTATGATATTGTGATTTATAGTAATATGTATAACTGATCTTCGTCCCCATTTCTGGCACAGAGCCCCCAAACCCCTTGGAATTTCCTAAGTGACGAGAGCAACTACCATGTCTCTTATTAGGTTAATGAGGTGACTTGTGGACTCCACCCAAGGGCAGGAGCCCAGTTGCCAGCAGGAGCCAACCTTGTGGTTAGAGGATTAGCACTTTCAGCCCCAGCCCAATTTCTGGGGATGAAGAGGGGCTTGAGGTTGAATCAACTGCCAATGGTCAATGACTTAGTCCATCACGACGACATCAAGAAGCCTCCGTAAAAACCCAGAAGGATGGTTTGTTGTTCCTTTCTTGGAGAGCTTCCAGGCTGGGGAACCGGAACACTTCTGTGTGCCGCTGTGCTGGGCCCCAAGCTCCACAAGGACAAAAGCTCCTTCGTTCAGGACCTCAGCCTTTGTATCTGTTCATCTGGCTGTTCCTTTAGTATCCTTTGTAATAAATCAGTAACCTAGTGAGAAAATGGGTTTTCCTGAGTCCTGTGAGCTGCTCTAGCAAATTAATCAAACCCAAGGAGGAGGTCATGAGAACCTCTGATTAGAACCAGTTAGGTCAGAAGCACAGGCAACAACTTGGACTTGTGAATGATGTCTGAAATGGAGGGCGGTCTTTGGGACTGAGCCCTTTACCTATGGAATCTAATACTATCTCCAGGTAGATAGTGTCAGAATTGAGTTGAATTCTTGAATGCTCTGCTGGTGTCCGAGCATTGCTTATTGATGTGGCAAAGCCTACACACACATTGGAATTGGGTCCAGAGAACCTTTTCACAAGTCATAGCAATCAGGTCACTCCTTCTCTCCCAGCTACAAAGTTAGCTTCACATAAAGCTTTCACTCATAAAGATATCTTCTTAATGGTCTGGCAGCACTAAAAAAAATTTTTTTTTCTAAAAGCAACCCAAAAGTTGCTTAAAAGTCAGACATTCTCCTCTGTGTTCTTTTGCTGCTGAAATTCTAACAGTGGGGAAGAATTTGCCTGTCTACCAGAATAAAAGCAAAGCTAACATTTCATGACATTCAATTAAATACAAAAAGTCTGAGATACCTGAGTTCCTTAGTTTAATAGAGGTACTTAACAGGCGGCTAGAGATTAGTCAAAAATAACATGGAAAGACTCCCCAAATCCAGACCCAAGATTAAAAAGAAAGAAATACTATTAGAAATTCACCAGACTCCATGGAAAGGGCTGGTTGATGGAAAGTGTCTCAGGATTCACCAGCACCGTGTGATTTAAGACAGATGGATACTAAGATGACAATCTGTTCTCAACCTAAAATGTAAAGGAAAATTTCCAGTAAACCTGGGAACTGTCACATGTACGTAGAGACTTTGTAAAAACAAATGCAGGCAAACCAAGTGGACCTTATGGATTCTTTAACAATAAAGGAGGGATGAGTCTCAGAACCAGAACTTAGTAATACTCAATTAGGGATAAGCTTTCACTAGACAGCAAAATGTTCTCTAAAACTATGTAAATAAAACAGTATGCTACTGATGAAGAAACCAAATCAATGAAACTGAATAGGGAGTTTGGAAATATACTCATACAGTATATGAGAAGTTAGTGTATGATAAATGTGGTATTTCAAATAAGTGAGCAAAGGACAGCCTGGCCAGTTAGGAGTGTTGAGACAATTGGCTATTCATTAGAGGGAAAAAAAAACATATTTCACATGATAAACAAAAAGGAGTTCCAAATAGATTAAGGGTGCAACTGTAAAGAAAGAAAAAACTCTAAAAATATTAAAAGAATATGTATGGGAATGTGTTTATAAACCTGAGGCAGAGTCAGTCATCCTGAGCAAGAAGAAAGTTTATAAACCGTCAAGGGAAATATTGACAATTTTGACTAAATATTAAAACCTTCTGTCCCATTTTAAGACAGTTTAAAGACAGGCAGTAAACTAGTAGAAAATGTTTGTAACATACATTACAGCCAAAGAATTAATATCCATAATATATAAAGAACCAGAGTTCATTAAGAAAAAAGAGAAACAGCTGCTTAAGTATAGGTGACTTATACAGAAACTTGTATCCTCAGACCAGGCTGCTCCTGGGAGTGTGAGACATGTAGATTGACCCTCTGATTGACATCACTTAGATAACTCAAAGATTCTTCCAAATCATTGGGCCCCAAATTGAATTTATGATCTTCCCACACATATCTGGTCCTCATCAATATTCTTTTTCCTCTGTGAAAAAAAAATCAATCTGCCATTGGTATTTTTTAAATTAGAATTGACAGAATGAATCGGTTTTACCAGTGCTCTGGGAATCAATCCTATCAACTGACTCCCAGAAATCAATCTACCAAAAAGCTATGAGTCAACCTTGGCACATCCCTCTCTGTCATCCACCATTTCCAATCCTTCTCCAAGCCCTGTCAATCGCGTCTCCCTAATAGCTCTTAATCCTATCCACTTCATCCCATCTCCTTCACTATCTCCCTTATCTAAGCCGCTTGGCTGAGACTACTGCTGTAGCTTCCTAACTGGTCCACCTGTATCCACTCTGTCCTCCTATATTCTGTTCTCGCTGTAGTCTAAGTGATCTTTTGAATAGATCACCAATGTACTCCTAGTATTGTGGTCTCTAAGTGCCAATCTCCATTAGAAGTAATCAGAGCTCCTTCGAAAAATAGCTGACTCTGGGTCTGGGGCATGAAATGTATGAGATGACCCTTTTCCTGCCAGACAGCAAGGAAGCTATCAAAGACTAACGAGTTATGTCAAAAGGAGATAGGAACCACCTTGAGGGGCCCCTATTGGCCTAAAATGGGACAATTTGGGCATACAAAATAATGGCAGAATGGATTAATACACATTGACTATATAAAAATTCGGGGGTTCAAGTTAGAAATATAAAAAGAGAATATCAAAAACCAGACTTACTGGTTGCCATTGGAGATAGATAGGTCATCAGTACCCTACTTTAAAAATTGGTAATGAAGGAGAAAGAATTAGCTTTTATTAAGCATAAACCTGTTTTAGGATTGCCAAATAATCCTAGTTAATGGAAACAAGTTCTTTACAGAAGAATTCCAGCTAATAAGCACAAGAGAAATGATAGGACTTCACAAAATCACCACTTTCAACACTGCTAATGAAGTAACTGATACAGATCATATCAAGGATTCTAAAACCATTAGAGGAAAGGCTGCCATGGAACCAGACATTATTGGGTTGCCAAAGTGTCACACCACTGATTATTCAGTGTTTGTAAAGGACAAACATCTTTACAATGGATTGATCAGACTGTAATCACCTGAACCCTGTGCTCAGTCTGAAAGGGGAGGACAGATATTGTATAACCCTTGATATGATCAGTATGAAGTACATAGCATTGCCTATGAAATGCTGTATTCTCCAAAAATAACATTTATTGAACCTGAATCCAATCAAGCCTTTAGATCTAACATTGACTTTAGTGGAAATATGGCAGATAGCGGAACAAAAACACGATCATGAGGAAGCATCCAGACTAATTCAGAGGGTGGAATATTCCACAAGACAACTCATCTGGTTTCTCCCCAAAATCAATGGTATGAAACAAAAAGAGGAAGAGAAAGCTGGAGAAAGCTGCTGTAAAGTAAAAGAGATTTAAGAGACCAAAAAAAAAACAAAACAATGTGTAGACTTTGTTTAGATCGTAATTCAAACAAACCAACTGTTAAAAAATAAGGCACTTTTGAGACTATTGGGAAATTTGAATATGGAGTGAGTATTTGATATTGTTCATGAATTATTAATTTTATTAGATGTGATAATGGTATTGTGGTTATGTAAGAAATTGTTCTTATTAGATATGCACACTAAAAGTTTTAGAAGTAAAATGTCATAATGTCTGAGATTTATTTTTAAATATTTCAATTTTAAAAAGAAAAGAAAAAAGATAAATTAAGTGTGATAAATGTTAATAGCTGTTAAAATTGGAGTAATGGGTATATGGTGATTTTTATACTTAATATCTATACTCTTGAGTATGTCCAATTTTTTAATTTAAAAGTTTTTTTAATAAGAAAAATAAACTGCATGTCCGATTCTGTCGATTCTCTACCAAGAATCCCTCTATGGCGTCCCATAGCTTTTCAGATAAAGACAGAAGCCCTTACTGTGGTTTATAAGGTCCTTCATGAAGTGACCCTTTCCTTCCTTTCCAGGGTCATCTTATACCACAAGCCTTGCCTTTTAGAAACTAAGAATTCAGTTGGAGAAATGAGGGAGAGACATTTGACATCACATTTGATTTTTCAAGACTACATATAGGAATTGGTTATATTCTCAGTGGCCCTATGCCATTTATTTCAGCAGCTGCCTTGATAATAAGTGTGCTATTAATAAGTGTCCATTGGTTAGGTCACTCCAATGTGGATGAGTGAGAAGTGTATCAAAGCCCCAAATTCTACTTATATGATTTAAAAAACTAAAATTATTGTTATTTTTTAGAAAAATTCTACAAAAGGATGTCTTGAAGATCTCTCTTTGAAAGGTTTTTGGATCCCTTCTGTTGCCATTTGTCACTGCCCTAATCTAGGCCATCACTGTCTCACCCCTGGCCTATGGCAGCAGTCTCTCAGCTGGTCTCTCAACCTCCAGCTTCCTTCCCTGCGACCCATTTTCCACATGGCAGCCAGAATGAATTTCTACAATGCAAATGTAATTATGTCACTACTTAAGTGATCGCCAGTTGCTCCTTAGAGAAATCCCGAATCCCTTAACAGGCTTGGAAAGCCTTTCAAGGTTTCCTTCTCTCTCTCTCCAACTTCCTCTCTCCTCATTTCCCCCTCTTCTTCTGCACCCTCCAACTCAGAGGCTCTAGACATACTGTACTTCTTTCAGTCCCTTGAGGAAACTTTCTCCCTTACCTCTGAGCCTTTGAACGTGCTCCCCCTCACTCTACCTGGTTGTCTCTTCCCACCACCACACTTCATCCTTCAGTTGAGTATCTCCTGACTCATCTTTAAGTTGTCAGCTTAAATGTTGCTTTCTCTAGTTGTCCTTGGTATGTTTTTAGAGTGGCCTCTGTTTAGCATTTACTGCACCAGATTTTCATTTCTCACTTAATTACTGTAAACTCCTAGAAGGCAAGGTTAGCTTTGCTTCAGTTGTAGCCTCAGCATCTGATGCAATGCCTAGGGAGTAATAACAGCTTGATAAGTATCTGTCGAATGAATGAATGAATGCTTTACAAAAATAGTCCCCAGATAGCTTACCCGATTCTACCTTCTTCTGCTGTACATCTTACTAGGCTTATCTTTCTAAAGCGCCACTGTCATCATGGTAAAAACTTTTAATTGCTCCCCACTTCTTACAGAACAAGTACAACAGTTTTCAAGGGCCTTCATATATTTTTTCTTTGCTATCTATCCAACTTTGTATTATGAGGAAGATATATATTTTTTCTCCAGAAATGATGTGTAGTTTTTAGTTTGTTTGTTTTGCAAGAAAAGAATTAAATCTCCCAGGGCTCCCCACCAGCTTTCAAGTGCAGGGAGTATGGGAGGCAAGGTGAGCATAGAGCCCTGGTTCCTCCAGCTCTCCTAGAGCAGCCCAGAGTAGCTGAAAGGAGGAGAGAAGTCTTTGGCCACTTTTGCCTCGAAGGCCAGACAGCATAGTGCATGTAGTGAAGGAGAAAGTAAAGAGCAGAGGCTGCTACTAAATGATTGGATGCACAGCTGCAATCTAGTTTCCATGGCTACAATGACTTCTTGACACCCACCAGGCTAACTAAACCCCAGATCTTGGGTACATAAACCCCCATGTCTTCAGCATTGTACTTGCCAGCAGTGACCCTGAAACAGCAAGAGGATGGCTTCCGCCTCACTTTCACCTAGGGAATGTAGGTTATAGCTTTTTAGCCCCTGTTGTACAGCATACACAGGAGAAGGAGATTGAAATGCATGCCAAGTGCCAATCGACCATACCAACCAAGCTGGTGTGGGAGAAATAAATGGAAGAAGTAGAAGCTTACAGTGATAGCAGCAGCAGGAAAGTGGCAATGACCTTGAACCTTCTTTGTACTCATGAAAAAAACTGCTAAAATCTATGACGGTAACCTAATTGTCACAAGGTGATTTATATTTCCATCATGGAAGTTTACTAACTCATAAAAATGAGATGGTTAGGCTAGACTTCCATTATTTTAGGAATAGTCAAACAATAATTACATTGAAGTAAGAACAGCATATTCATTTAGAGAACAGGAGGAATATTTTGACCTAAAGCAAATAAGGTTTTCATGCTTTCAAGAATATATAGCATCTGTAATTGAACTAATAATGCATTGCCCAGGAAACCAATTTTAGCACACAGATAAAAATTTTGCCATCAGTATACTGATTTAGTGCTTATATTTAGCATATCAAGTGCTTACATGTTATTTGTAAGTGGTTGCCTCTAAAGGGATTGAATACAGCCTCTCCACTCGATAGTTTTGTCTACACAATTAATTTGTTTAACAGACTTTTCATTATAGAAAATACAACAATACGCTTAAGCTCAACTACAAAGTCAATGTCACTGATATAGTCATTAAGGAAATTTAATTGTAATTATTAGATGTGGTAGCAACTACAATGATCATCTGAGAAAATATTATTATATCACTATAACTGACAACCTGCCTCTTTGCATTGCCTCTGAATTTTCTAATGAGTAATGGGTTACATGAATAAATCTGTGTCCTACCTCTCGGACAGGCAAGGTGGCATAGCAGAAGGATCTGGTTGGCTTCAGGGATCCCCTTTTCCCCTTCTACCTACCAAGTCTCTGACCTCAAGCAGTTATCTTTAAATACTGTTTTATTTTCAATTTAGAACAATCTGAACACGAACCCAAAGCAGAGTCAGCCACAAAAGATAAATAAGCATGCATTTGGCCACAGATGAAAAGTCATAATAAAACTTCAATGTTCATTCCAAACACTGGAAATCACGGTTTGTAATTTTTAAAAGATGTCACATTCAGATCCCCTCACGTACGTGAGCCTTGGCCTAGCCACCTACCACGTATGGTGTCTATGTATGGGCCATATGGGCTGTGGTCCTCTCTTTTGCCTGCTGCTGTTCTGCTAGATTTGTGCCTCTCAGGACCACCTCTTTTGTCATTGTGTCACATGGTAGTGACAATTTTAAAGGAGCTCAATTACTGTGAAATCAGGATTTTGAAGCTCTGAAAATTTTGACATTTGCTCCATCATTTTATCATTAGCGGGAAGCCACAAAAGGAAAGGTAAAATCTGCTTCTATTTTTAGTATCCACACACGACAGTCAAATCAATGAGCAGCGGGAGCTCTTGTCTCTGTGACTGTGCCATCTGGGTTTTTGTCTGTATATCACTCAGGCATCTGTGCCTGGCAGTTCTCACATACTTTGCCCTGGCACCCAGGATAGGCTAGTTTGGAAGGTGGCTTGGTAAGAACCAAGATATTAGAGCTACAGATCTCCCATCAATGAGGGCAACATTGGCTGGAAATAGTCACCTAGACAATATGAATTTTAAGGCACAAACTCTAATTTTCTACACCATGGAACTGCCTGCAAGTACTCAGGGACACATAAGTATGATGCACATGAAGCAATCACTATCAGACCCACCTTAGGAATATCAAGGCAAAACGTGCAAAGGAAGGACCACGAAGTAGGAGTTTTAATTAGATGAAACTTGTAATTAATATAAAATTGAAATGGAATCCACACAAAAGAGATTGGCCTGTGGAGATTATATCCAGTGAGAATTCAAACTGGTGTAGTCAATTTTAATTACATTCCTGAAATAGAAAGCTGCAAATAGGGTTTGAATAGATGGCTTAGATAAATCTTTGCTCCACTGACAAATTTCACTAGCATTATTCTCAGTTTACCAAAATTGGAAGGTGATAGCAAAGTGGTAAAGAAACATTCTAAAGAAGATTGTCAGAAAAGAGATCCCAAACTAGCGTGTTAACATAATTTAAAGATTTTCTAAGGAGAGTAGGCATCACAGAAGTTTATGCCATTGGTAGTGAAGAAGCATAAGTACTATTTTTCTTTTAAATCTCTTTTTCTCTTTTTACTTTTAGGTCAAATTTTCTGCCAAGTTTTTCTCATCTCTTTACCTTGCAAAGTAAACTGCATTCCTCTAATATAGGCTATTTCTATATATTTTGTAGGAAAATCAGGAACAGTGAAGAAGTCTATCTAATTTCTAAACCACTCCCATTTCCACATCTTGTTTTATATTGCCTGCCGTGGACTGGACAGCTACAGGATTCTTTTTAGATAACAATACTGTATTCGTTTCCTGTGGCTGTTGTAACAAATTGCCACAAACTTAATGGCTTAAAACAACAAGAATTTATTCTCCTTTAGGTCTGGAGGCCGGAAGTTTGAAATCAGTTTCAGTGAGCAGAAATCAAGGTGTGGACAGGGCCATGCTCCCTTAGGAGTCTCTAGGGGAGAATCTATTCTTTGTCTCTTCCTTCTTCTGGCCACTGCCAACACTCCTTGGCTCAGAGCAGCATCATTCCAGGGTGTCTCATGAGGTAGCAGTCCAGATGCCAGCCAGGACTACAGTAAGCTCGACTGGAGCTGGAGGATCTGTTTCCAAGTTCACTCATATGGCTGTTAGCAGGCCTTGGGCCCTTGCCGGCTGTTAGACAGAAGCCTTAGTTCCTCACCACATGGGCCTCTCCTCAGGCCATGCAAGTAGATCTGCCTCCGGGAATGCTCTTAGAAAAAGACCAAAAAGAAGCTGTGGAGCCTTTATAGCCTGGCGTTAGAAGTCACATTCCATCACATCTGCCTTTTTTTAAATTGGTCTCACAGATGAGTGTACGGGAGGAAATTTTTTTCTTCTACCCTTTCAGGCTCTTTGGCTGC